>NW_027100446.1:0-46253 GCF_031753505.1 Anomalospiza imberbis | reverse complement strand
CCCTACCGATCCATACTGGTCCATACTGGTCCATACTGGTCCGTTCTGGTCCGCCTGGTCCATACTGGTCTGTACTGGTCCATACTGGTCCATACTGGTCGGTACTGCTCCATAGTGGTCCTTACTGGTCCATACTGGTCCGTACTGGTCCATACTGGTCCGTACTGGTCCATACTGGTCCATACTGGTCCATACTGGTCCGTTCTGGTCCGCACTGGTCCATACGGGTCCGTACTGGTCCATACTGGTCCGTACTGGTCCATACTAGTCCATACTTTTCCGTAGTGGGTCCCTATTGGTCCGTTCTGGTCCGTACTGGTCCGTACTGGTCCGTCCTGGTCTGTTCTGGTCCATACAGGTCCGTTCTGGTCCGCACTGGTCCATACTGGTCCGCAATGGTCCGTACTGGTCCGTACTGGTCCCTACCGGTCCGTACTGGTCCGTACTGGTTCATACCGGTCCATACTGTTCCGTACTGGTCCCTAGTATTCCGTACTGGTCCGTACTGGTCTATTCTGGTCCGTACTGGTCCATAGTGTTCCGTGCTGGTCAGTACTGGGTCCGTTCTGGTCTGCCCTTGTCCATACTTGTCCGTACTGGTCCGCACTGGTCCATACTGGTCCATACTGGTCCGTACTGGTCCGTACTGGTCCATACCGGTCCATACTGGTCCGTACTGGTCCGTACTGGTCTGTACTCGTCCATAGTGGTCCGTACTGATCCGCACTGGTCCATACTGGTCCATAGTGCTCCGTACTGCCCCCCCTAGTGGTCCGTACTGATCACTAGTAGTCCGTACTGGTCCGTACTGGTCCGTTCTGCTCCGTACTGGTCATACTAGTCCATACTTTTCCGTAGTGTCCCTATTGGTCCATACCGGTCCATACTGGTCCGTACTGGTCCCTTCTGGTCTGCCCTTGTCCATACTGGTCCGTACTGGTCCGCACTGGTCCATACTGGTCCGCAATGGTCCGTACTGGTCCGTACTGGCCTGTACTGGTCCGTACTTGTCTGTACTGGTCCATACCGGTCCATACTGGTCTGTACTGGTCCCTTCTGGTCTGCCCTTGTCCATACTGGTCCGTACTGCTCCGCACTGGTCCATACTGGTCCATACTGGTCCGTACTGGTCCGTACTGGTCTGCCCTTGTCCATACTGGTCCGTACTGGTCCGCACTCGTCCATACTGGTCCATAGTGCTCCGTACTGCCCCCTAGTGGTCCGTACTGGTCACTAGTAGTCCGTACTGGTCCATACTGGTCCGTTCTGCTCCGTACTGGTCCATAGTGGTCCGTACTGGTCCATTCTGGTCCGTACTGGTCCATAGTGTTCCGTGCTGGTCCATACTGGTCCATACTGGTCCGTTCTGGTCCGCACTGGTCCATACTGGTACGTTCTGTTCCATAGTGGTCCGTACTAGTCCGTACTTGTCCGTTCTGTTCCGCACTGGCCCGCACTGGTCCATACTGGTCCGCACTGGTCCATACTGGTCCGTACTGGTCCGTACTGGTCTGTTCTGGTCCGCACTGGTCCATACTGGTCCGTTCTGGTCCGTACTGTTCCATAGTGGTCCGTACTGGTCCGTTCTGATCTGTACTGGTCCCTACCGGTCCGTACTGGTCCCTACCAGTCCGTACTGGTCCGTTCTGGTACGTTCTGTTCCATAGTGGTCCGTACTAGTCCGTACTGGTCGGTTCTGGCCCGCACTGGTCCTCACTGGTCCATACTGGTCCGTCCTGGTCTGCACTGGTCCATACTGCTCCGTACTGCCCCCTTGTGGTCCGTACTGGTCCCTAGTATTCCGTACTGGTCCGTACTGGTCTATTCTGGTCCGTATTGGTCCATAGTGTTCCGTGCTGGTCCGTACTGGTCCCTTCTGGTCTGCCCTTGTCCATACTGGTCCGTACTGGTCCGCACTGGTCCATACTGGTCCATACTGGTCCGTACTGGTCCGTACTGGTCCATACCGGTCCATACTGGTCCGTACTGGTCCGTACTGGTCTGTACTCGTCCATAGTGGTCCGTACTGATCCGCACTGGTCCATACTGGTCCATAGTGCTCCGTACTGCCCCCCTAGTGGACTGTACTGGTCACTAGTAGTCCGTACTGGTCCGTACTGGTCCGTTCTTATCCGTACTGGTCCATAGTGGTCCATTCTGGTCCATACTGGTCCATAGTGTTCCTTGCTGGTCCATACTGGTCCATACTGGTCTGTTCTGGTCCGCACTGGTCCATACTGGTACGTTCTGTTCCATAGTGGTCCGTACTAGTCCGTACTTGTCCGTTCTGTTCCGCACTGGTCCGCACTGGTCCATACTGGTCCGCACTGGTCCATACTGGTCCGTACTGGTCCGTACTGGTCTGTTCTGGTCCGCACTGGTCCATACTGGTCCGTTCTGGTCCGTACTGTTCCATAGTGGTCCGTACTGGTCCATTCTGGCCCGTACTGGTCCATAGTGGTCCATACTGGTCCGTTCTGGTCCGTACTGGTCCATACTGGTCCGTAGTGTTCCCTACCGTGTCCTACCAGTCCGTACTGGTTCCGTTCTGGTACGTTCTGTTCCATAGTGGTCCGTACTAGTCCGTACTGGTAGGTTCTGGTCCGCACTGGTCCTCACTGGTCCATACTGGTCCGTCCTGGTCTGTACTGGTCCACACTGCTCCGTACTGCCCCCTTGTGGTCCGTACTGGTCCCTAGTATTCCGTACTGGTCCGTACTGGTCCGTTCTGGTCCATACTGGTCCGCACTGGTCCGCAACTGGTCCATACCTGTCCGCACTGGTCCATACTGGTCCGTACTGGTCCGCACTGGTCTGTTTTGGTCCGCACTGGTCCATACTGGTCCGTACTGGTCCGTTCTGGTCCGTACTGGTCTGTTCTGGTCCGCACTGGTCCGTACTGGTCCGTAGTGTTCCCTATTGGTCCGTTCTGGTCCGTACTGGTCCATACTGGTCCGTACTGGTCCGTACTGGTCCATACTGGTCCATACTGTTCCGCACTGGTCCATACTGGTCCATACTGGTCCGCACTGGTCCATACTGGTCCCATACTGGTCCGTACTGGTCCGATCTGGTCCGTATTGGTCCGTCCTGGTCCGTATTGGTCCCTACCGATCCATACTGGTCCATACTGGTCCATACGGTCGGTTCTGGTCCGCACTGGTCCTCACTGGTCCATACTGGTCCGTCCAGGTCCGTACTGGTCCACACTGCTCCGTACTGCCCCTTGTGGTCCGTACTTTTCCCTAGTACTCCGTACTGGTCCGTACTGGTCCGTTCTGGTCCATACTGGTCCGCACTGGTCCGCACTGGTCCATACCTGTCCGCACTGGTCCATACTGGTCCGTACTGGTCCACAATGGTCCGTTCCAGTCCGCACTGGTCCATACTGGTCCGTACTGGTCCGTTCTGGTCCGTACTGGTCTGTTCTGGTCCGCACTGGTCCGTACTGGTCCGTAGTGTTCCCTATTGGTCCGTTCTGGTCCGTACTGGTCCATCCTGGTCCATACTGGTCCGCACTGGTCCATACTGGTCCGCACTGGTCCATACTGGTCCGTACTGGTCCATACTGGTCCGTATTGGTCCATAGTGGTCCGTACTGGTCCATAGTGGTCCGTACTGGTCCGTTCTGGTCCGGCACTGGTCCATCGTGTTCCGTGCTGGTCCATACTGGTCCATACTGGTCCGTTCTGGTCCGCACTGGTCCGTACTGGTCTGTTCTGGTCCGCAATGGTCCATACTTGTCCGTACTGGTCCGTTCTGGTCCATACTGGTCCGCACTGGTCCGCACTGGTCCGTACTGGTCCGTCCTGGTCCGTATTGGTCCGTCCTGGTCCGTATTGGTCCTACTGATCCATACTGGTCCATACTGGTCCGTTCTGGTCCGCACTGGGTCCATACTGCTCCGTACTGGTCCGTACTGGTCCATACTGGTCCGTATTGGTCCATAGTGGTCCGTACTGGTCCATAGTGGTCCGTACTGGTCCGTCCTGGTCCGTATTGTTCCCTACTGATCCATACTGGTCCATACTATTCCATACTGGTCCGTTCTGGTCCGCACTGGTCCATACTGGTCCGTACTGGTCCATACTGGTCCGTACTGGTCCATACTGGTCCGTACTGGTCCGTCCTGGTCTGTTCTGGTCCATTACAGGTCCGTTCTGGTCCGTTCTTGTCCGTACTGGTCCATAGTGTTCCGTACTGGTCCTACCGGTCCGTACTGGTCCCTACCAGTCCCTACTGGTCCGTTCTGGTACGTTCTGTTCCATAGTGGTCCGTACTAGTCCGTACTGGTCGGTTCTGGTCCGCACTGGTCCTCACTGGTCCATACTGGTCCGTCCTGGTCCGTACTGGTCCATACTGCTCCGTACTGCCCCCTTGTGGTCCGTACTGGTCCCTAGTATTCCGTACTGGTCCGTACTGGTCTATTCTGGTCCGTATTGGTCCATAGTGTTCCGTGCTGGTCCGTACTGGTCCCTTCTGGTCTGCCCTTGTCCATACTGGTCCGTACTGGTCCGCACTGGTCCATACTGGTCCATACTGGTCCGTACTGGTCCGTACTGGTCCATACCGGTCCATACTGGTCCGTACTGGTCCGTACTGGTCTGTACTCGTCCATAGTGGTCCGTACTGATCCGCACTGGTCCATACTGGTCCATAGTGCTCCGTACTGCCCCCTAGTGGACTGTACTGGTCACTAGTAGTCCGTACTGGTCCGTACTGGTCCGTTCTTATCCGTACTGGTCCATAGTGGTCCATTCTGGTCCATACTGGTCCATAGTGTTCCTTGCTGGTCCATACTGGTCCATACTGGTCTGTTCTGGTCCGCACTGGTCCATACTGGTACGTTCTGTTCCATAGTGGTCCGTACTAGTCCGTACTTGTCCGTTCTGTTCCGCACTGGTCCGCACTGGTCCATACTGGTCCGCACTGGTCCATACTGGTCCGTACTGGTCCGTACTGGTCTGTTCTGGTCCGCACTGGTCCATACTGGTCCGTTCTGGTCCGTACTGTTCCATAGTGGTCCGTACTGGTCCATTCTGGCCCGTACTGGTCCATAGTGGTCCATACTGGTCCGTTCTGGTCCGTACTGGTCCATACTGGTCCGTAGTGTTCCCTACCGGTCCGTACTGGTCCCTACCAGTCCGTACTGGTCCGTTCTGGTACGTTCTGTTCCATAGTGGTCCGTACTAGTCCGTACTGGTAGGTTCTGGTCCGCACTGGTCCTCACTGGTCCATACTGGTCCGTCCTGGTCCGTACTGGTCCACACTGCTCCGTACTGCCCCCTTGTGGTCCGTACTGGTCCCTAGTATTCCGTACTGGTCCGTACTGGTCCGTTCTGGTCCATACTGGTCCGCACTGGTCCGCACTGGTCCATACCTGTCCGCACTGGTCCATACTGGTCCGTACTGGTCCGCACTGGTCTGTTTTGGTCCGCACTGGTCCATACTGGTCCGTACAGGTCCGTTCTGGTCCGTACTGGTCTGTTCTGGTCCGCACTGGTCCGTACTGGTCCGTAGTGTTCCCTATTGGTCCGTTCTGGTCCGTACTGGTCCATACTGGTCCGTACTGGTCCGTACTGGTCCATATTGGTCCATACTGGTTCCGCACTGGTCCATACTGGTCCATACTGGTCCGCACTGGTCCATACTGGTCCATACTGGTCCGTACTGGTCCGATCTGGTCCGTATTGGTCCGTCCTGGTCCGTATTGGTCCCTACCGATCCATACTGGTCCATACTGGTCCATACGGTCGGGTTCTGGTCCGCACTGGTCCTTCACTGGTCCATACTGGTCCGTCCAGGTCCGTACTGGTCCACACTGCTCCGTACTGCCCCCTTGTGGTCCGTACTTTTCCCTAGTACTCCGTACTGGTCCGTACTGGTCCGTTCTGGTCCATACTGGTCCGCACTGGTCCGCACTGGTCCATACCTGTCCGCACTGGTCCATACTGGTCCGTACTGGTCCACAATGGTCCGTTCCAGTCCGCACTGGTCCATACTGGTCCGTACTGGTCCGTTCTGGTCCGTACTGGTCTGTTCTGGTCCGCACTGGTCCGTACTGGTCCGTAGTGTTCCCTATTGGTCCGTTCTGGTCCGTACTGGTCCATCCTGGTCCATACTGGTCCGCACTGGTCCATACTGGTCCGCACTGGTCCATACTGGTCCGTACTGGTCCGTACTGGTCTGTTCTGGTCAGCACTAGTCCATACTGGTCCGTACTGGTCCGATCTGGTCCGTATTGGTCCGTCCTGGTCCGTATTGGTCCCTACCGATCCATACTGGTCCATACTGGTCCATACTGGTCCGCACTGGTCCGCACTGGTCCATACCTGTCCGTACTGGTCCATACTGGTCCGTACTGGTCCATAGTGGTCCGTACTGGTCCATACTGGTCCGTACTGGTCCGTCCTGGTCCGTATTGGTCCCTAATGATCCATACTGGTCCATACTGGTCCATACTGGTCCGTTCTGCTCCGCACTGGTCCATACTGGTCCGTACTGGTCCATACTGGTCCGTACTGGTCCATACTGGTCCATTCTCGTCTGTACTGGTCCGTACTGGTCCGTAGTGGTCCCTATTGGTCCGTTGTGGTCCGCACTCGTCCATACTGGTCCATACTGCTCCGTACTGCCCCCTAGTGGTCCATACTGGTCACTAGTAGTCCGTAGTGGTCCGTACTGGTCCGTTCTGCTCCGTAGTGGTCCATAGTGGTCCGTACTGGTCCGTTCTGGTCCGTACGGGTCCATAGCGGTCCGTACTGTCCCTACTGGTCCGTACTGGTCCGCTCTGGTCCATACTGGTCCGTACTGATCCATACTGGTCCGTACTGGTCCACAATGGTCCGTTCCAGTCCGCACTGGTCCATACTGGTCCGTACTGTTCCGCACTGGTCCATACTGGTCCGTACTGGTCCGTACTGGTCCGTACTGGTCCGCTCTAATCCATACTTGTCCGTACTGGTCCATACTGGTCCGTACTGGTCCGTTCTGGTCCGTACTGGTCCATACTAGTCCGTACTGGTCCGTATTGGTCCCTGCTGGTCCATACTGGTCCATACGGGTCCGTTCTGGTCCGCACTGGTCCATACTGGTCCGTACTGGTCCACATTGGTCGGTACTGGTCCATACTGGTCCGTACTGGTCCGTTCTGGTCCATACTGGTCCGTAGTGGTCCGTACTGGTCCGTACTGGTCCATAGTGGTCCATACTGGTCCCTACTGGTCCGTACTGGTCCGTACTGGCCCATACTGGTCCGTTCTGGTACGTTCTGTTCCATATTGGTCCGTACTGGTCCGTCCTGGTCTGTACTGGTCCATACAGGTCCGTTGTGGCCCGCACTGGTCCATACTGGTCCGTACTGGTCCGTTCTGGTCCGTACTGGTCCATCGTGTTCAGTGCTGGTCCATACTGGTCCATACTGGTCTGTTCTGGTCCGCACTGGTCCATACTGGTACGTTCTGTTCCATAGTGGTCCGTACTAGTCCGTACTTGTCCGTTCTGTTCCGCACTGCTCCGCACTGGTCCATACTGGTCCGCACTGGTCCATACTGGTCCGTACCGGTCCGTACTGGTCTGTTCTGGTCCGCAATGGTCCATACTTGTCCGTACTGGTCCGTTCTGGTCCATACTGTTCCGTACTGGTCCGTTCTGGTCCGCACTGGTCCATCGTGTTCCGTGCTGGTCCATACTGGTCCATACTGGTCCGTTCTGGTCCGCACTGGTCCGTACTGGTCTGTTCTGGTCCGCAATGGTCCATACTTGTCCGTACTGGTCCGTTCTGGTCCATACTGGTCCGCACTGGTCCGCACTGGTCCGTACTGGTCCGTCCTGGTCCGTATTGGTCCGTCCTGGTCCGTATTGGTCCCTACTGATCCATACTGGTCCATACTGGTCCGTTCTGGTCCGCACTGGTCCATACTGGTCCGTACTGGTCCGTACTGGTCCATACTGGTCCGTACTGGTCCATAGTGGTCCGTACTGGTCCATAGTGGTCCGTACTGGTCCGTCCTGGTCCGTATTGTTCCCTACTGATCCATACTGGTCCATACTGGTCCATACTGGTCCGTTCTGGTCCGCACTGGTCCATACTGGTCCGTACTGGTCCATACTGGTCCGTACTGGTCCATACTGGTCCGTACTGGTCCATACTAGTCCATACTTGTCCGTAGTGGTCCCTATTGTTCCGTTCTGGTCCGTACTGGTCCGTACTGATCCGTCCTGGTCTGTTCTGGTCCATACAGGTCCGTTCTGGTCCGTTCTTGTCCGTACTGGTCCATAGTGTTCCGTACTGGTCCCTACCGGTCCGTACTGGTCCCTACCAGTCCCTACTGGTCCGTTCTGGTACGTTCTGTTCCATAGTGGTCCGTACTAGTCCGTACTGGTCGGTTCTGGTCCGCACTGGTCCTCACTGGTCCATACTGGTCCGTCCTGGTCCGTACTGGTCCATACTGCTCCGTACTGCCCCCTTGTGGTCCGTACTGGTCCCTAGTATTCCGTACTGGTCCGTACTGGTCTATTCTGGTCCGTATTGGTCCATAGTGTTCCGTGCTGGTCCGTACTGGTCCCTTCTGGTCTGCCCTTGTCCATACTGGTCCGTACTGGTCCGCACTGGTCCATACTGGTCCATACTGGTCCGTACTGGTCCGTACTGGTCCATACCCGTCCATACTGGTCCGTACTGGTCCGTACTGGTCTGTACTCGTCCATAGTGGTCCGTACTGATCCGCACTGGTCCATACTGGTCCATAGTGCTCCGTACTGCCCCCTAGTGGACTGTACTGGTCACTAGTAGTCTGTACTGGTCCGTACTGGTCCGTTCTTATCCGTACTGGTCCATAGTGGTCCATTCTGGTCCATACTGGTCCATAGTGTTCCTTGCTGGTCCATACTGGTCCATACTGGTCTGTTCTGGTCCGCACTGGTCCATACTGGTACGTTCTGTTCCATAGTGGTCCGTACTAGTCCGTACTTGTCCGTTCTGTTCCGCACTGGTCCGCACTGGTCCATACTGGTCCGCACTGGTCCATACTGGTCCGTACTGGTCCGTACTGGTCTGTTCTGGTCCGCACTGGTCCATACTGGTCCGTTCTGGTCCGTACTGTTCCATAGTGGTCCGTACTGGTCCATTCTGGCCCGTACTGGTCCATAGTGGTCCATACTGGTCCGTTCTGGTCCGTACTGGTCCATACTGGTCCGTAGTGTTCCCTACCGGTCCGTACTGGTCCCTACCAGTCCGTACTGGTCCGTTCTGGTACGTTCTGTTCCATAGTGGTCCGTACTAGTCCGTACTGGTAGGTTCTGGTCCGCACTGGTCCTCACTGGTCCATACTGGTCCGTCCTGGTCTGTACTGGTCCACACTGCTCCGTACTGCCCCCTTGTGGTCCGTACTGGTCCCTAGTATTCCGTACTGGTCCGTACTGGTCCGTTCTGGTCCATACTGGTCCGCACTGGTCCGCACTGGTCCATACCTGTCCGCACTGGTCCATACTGGTCCGTACTGGTCCGCACTGGTCTGTTTTGGTCCGCACTGGTCCATACTGGTCCGTACTGGTCCGTTCTGGTCCGTACTGGTCTGTTCTGGTCCGCACTGGTCCGTACTGGTCCGTAGTGTTCCCTATTGGTCCGTTCTGGTCCGTACTGGTCCATACTGGTCCGTACTGGTCCGTACTGGTCCATACTGGTCCATACTGTTCCGCACTGGTCCATACTGGTCCATACTGGTCCGCACTGGTCCATACTGGTCCGTACTGGTCCGTACTGGTCCGATCTGGTCCGTATTGGTCCGTCCTGGTCCGTATTGGTCCCTACCGATCCATACTGGTCCATACTGGTCCATACGGTCGGTTCTGGTCCGCACTGGTCCTCACTGGTCCATACTGGTCCGTCCAGGTCCGTACTGGTCCACACTGCTCCGTACTGCCCCCTTGTGGTCCGTACTTTTCCCTAGTACTCCGTACTGGTCCGTACTGGTCCGTTCTGGTCCATACTGGTCCGCACTGGTCCGCACTGGTCCATACCTGTCCGCACTGGTCCATACTGGTCCGTACTGGTCCACAATGGTCCGTTCCAGTCCGCACTGGTCCATACTGGTCCGTACTGGTCCGTTCTGGTCCGTACTGGTCTGTTCTGGTCCGCACTGGTCCGTACTGGTCCGTAGTGTTCCCTATTGGTCCGTTCTGGTCCGTACTGGTCCATCCTGGTCCATACTGGTCCGCACTGGTCCATACTGGTCCGCACTGGTCCATACTGGTCCGTACTGGTCCATACTGGTCCGTATTGGTCCATAGTGGTCCGTACTGGTCCATAGTGGTCCGTACTGGTCCGTTCTGGTCCGCACTGGTCCATCGTGTTCCGTGCTGGTCCATACTGGTCCATACTGGTCCGTTCTGGTCCGCACTGGTCCGTACTGGTCTGTTCTGGTCCGCAATGGTCCATACTTGTCCGTACTGGTCCGTTCTGGTCCATACTGGTCCGCACTGGTCCGCACTGGTCCGTACTGGTCCGTCCTGGTCCGTATTGGTCCGTCCTGGTCCGTATTGGTCCCTACTGATCCATACTGGTCCATACTGGTCCGTTCTGGTCCGCACTGATCCATACTGGTCCGTACTGGTCCGTACTGGTCCATACTGGTCCGTATTGGTCCATAGTGGTCCGTACTGGTCCATAGTGGTCCGTACTGGTCCGTCCTGGTCCGTATTGTTCCCTACTGATCCATACTGGTCCATACTATTCCATACTGGTCCGTTCTGGTCCGCACTGGTCCATACTGGTCCGTACTGGTCCATACTGGTCCGTACTGGTCCATACTGGTCCGTACTGGTCCGTCCTGGTCTGTTCTGGTCCATACAGGTCCGTTCTGGTCCGTTCTTGTCCGTACTGGTCCATAGTGTTCCGTACTGGTCCCTACCGGTCCGTACTGGTCCCTACCAGTCCCTACTGGTCCGTTCTGGTACGTTCTGTTCCATAGTGGTCCGTACTAGTCCGTACTGGTCGGTTCTGGTCCGCACTGGTCCTCACTGGTCCATACTGGTCCGTCCTGGTCCGTACTGGTCCATACTGCTCCGTACTGCCCCCTTGTGGTCCGTACTGGTCCCTAGTATTCCGTACTGGTCCGTACTGGTCTATTCTGGTCCGTATTGGTCCATAGTGTTCCGTGCTGGTCCGTACTGGTCCCTTCTGGTCTGCCCTTGTCCATACTGGTCCGTACTGGTCCGCACTGGTCCATACTGGTCCATACTGGTCCGTACTGGTCCGTACTGGTCCATACCGGTCCATACTGGTCCGTACTGGTCCGTACTGGTCTGTACTCGTCCATAGTGGTCCGTACTGATCCGCACTGGTCCATACTGGTCCATAGTGCTCCGTACTGCCCCCTAGTGGACTGTACTGGTCACTAGTAGTCCGTACTGGTCCGTACTGGTCCGTTCTTATCCGTACTGGTCCATAGTGGTCCATTCTGGTCCATACTGGTCCATAGTGTTCCTTGCTGGTCCATACTGGTCCATACTGGTCTGTTCTGGTCCGCACTGGTCCATACTGGTACGTTCTGTTCCATAGTGGTCCGTACTAGTCCGTACTTGTCCGTTCTGTTCCGCACTGGTCCGCACTGGTCCATACTGGTCCGCACTGGTCCATACTGGTCCGTACTGGTCCGTACTGGTCTGTTCTGGTCCGCACTGGTCCATACTGGTCCGTTCTGGTCCGTACTGTTCCATAGTGGTCCGTACTGGTCCATTCTGGCCCGTACTGGTCCATAGTGGTCCATACTGGTCCGTTCTGGTCCGTACTGGTCCATACTGGTCCGTAGTGTTCCCTACCGGTCCGTACTGGTCCCTACCAGTCCGTACTGGTCCGTTCTGGTACGTTCTGTTCCATAGTGGTCCGTACTAGTCCGTACTGGTAGGTTCTGGTCCGCACTGGTCCTCACTGGTCCATACTGGTCCGTCCTGGTCCGTACTGGTCCACACTGCTCCGTACTGCCCCCTTGTGGTCCGTACTGGTCCCTAGTATTCCGTACTGGTCCGTACTGGTCCGTTCTGGTCCATACTGGTCCGCACTGGTCCGCACTGGTCCATACCTGTCCGCACTGGTCCATACTGGTCCGTACTGGTCCGCACTGGTCTGTTTTGGTCCGCACTGGTCCATACTGGTCCGTACAGGTCCGTTCTGGTCCGTACTGGTCTGTTCTGGTCCGCACTGGTCCGTACTGGTCCGTAGTGTTCCCTATTGGTCCGTTCTGGTCCGTACTGGTCCATACTGGTCCGTACTGGTCCGTACTGGTCCATATTGGTCCATACTGTTCCGCACTGGTCCATACTGGTCCATACTGGTCCGCACTGGTCCATACTGGTCCATACTGGTCCGTACTGGTCCGATCTGGTCCGTATTGGTCCGTCCTGGTCCGTATTGGTCCCTACCGATCCATACTGGTCCATACTGGTCCATACGGTCGGTTCTGGTCCGCACTGGTCCTCACTGGTCCATACTGGTCCGTCCAGGTCCGTACTGGTCCACACTGCTCCGTACTGCCCCCTTGTGGTCCGTACTTTTCCCTAGTACTCCGTACTGGTCCGTACTGGTCCGTTCTGGTCCATACTGGTCCGCACTGGTCCGCACTGGTCCATACCTGTCCGCACTGGTCCATACTGGTCCGTACTGGTCCACAATGGTCCGTTCCAGTCCGCACTGGTCCATACTGGTCCGTACTGGTCCGTTCTGGTCCGTACTGGTCTGTTCTGGTCCGCACTGGTCCGTACTGGTCCGTAGTGTTCCCTATTGGTCCGTTCTGGTCCGTACTGGTCCATCCTGGTCCATACTGGTCCGCACTGGTCCATACTGGTCCGCACTGGTCCATACTGGTCCGTACTGGTCCGTACTGGTCTGTTCTGGTCAGCACTAGTCCATACTGGTCCGTACTGGTCCGATCTGGTCCGTATTGGTCCGTCCTGGTCCGTATTGGTCCCTACCGATCCATACTGGTCCATACTGGTCCATACTGGTCCGCACTGGTCCGCACTGGTCCATACCTGTCCGTACTGGTCCATACTGGTCCGTACTGGTCCATAGTGGTCCGTACTGGTCCATACTGGTCCGTACTGGTCCGTCCTGGTCCGTATTGGTCCCTAATGATCCATACTGGTCCATACTGGTCCATACTGGTCCGTTCTGCTCCGCACTGGTCCATACTGGTCCGTACTGGTCCATACTGGTCCGTACTGGTCCATACTGGTCCATTCTCGTCTGTACTGGTCCGTACTGGTCCGTAGTGGTCCCTATTGGTCCGTTGTGGTCCGCACTCGTCCATACTGGTCCATACTGCTCCGTACTGCCCCCTAGTGGTCCATACTGGTCACTAGTAGTCCGTAGTGGTCCGTACTGGTCCGTTCTGCTCCGTAGTGGTCCATAGTGGTCCGTACTGGTCCGTTCTGGTCCGTACGGGTCCATAGCGGTCCGTACTGTCCCTACTGGTCCGTACTGGTCCGCTCTGGTCCATACTGGTCCGTACTGATCCATACTGGTCCGTACTGGTCCACAATGGTCCGTTCCAGTCCGCACTGGTCCATACTGGTCCGTACTGTTCCGCACTGGTCCATACTGGTCCGTACTGGTCCGTACTGGTCCGTACTGGTCCGCTCTAATCCATACTTGTCCGTACTGGTCCATACTGGTCCGTACTGGTCCGTTCTGGTCCGTACTGGTCCATACTAGTCCGTACTGGTCCGTATTGGTCCCTGCTGGTCCATACTGGTCCATACGGGTCCGTTCTGGTCCGCACTGGTCCATACTGGTCCGTACTGGTCCACATTGGTCGCTACTGGTCCATACTGGTCCGTACTGGTCCGTTCTGGTCCATACTGGTCCGTAGTGGTCCGTACTGGTCCGTACTGGTCCATAGTGGTCCATACTGGTCCCTACTGGTCCGTACTGGTCCGTACTGGCCCATACTGGTCCGTTCTGGTACGTTCTGTTCCATATTGGTCCGTACTGGTCCGTCCTGGTCTGTACTGGTCCATACAGGTCCGTTGTGGCCCGCACTGGTCCATACTGGTCCGTACTGGTCCGTTCTGGTCCGTACTGGTCCATCGTGTTCAGTGCTGGTCCATACTGGTCCATACTGGTCTGTTCTGGTCCGCACTGGTCCATACTGGTACGTTCTGTTCCATAGTGGTCCGTACTAGTCCGTACTTGTCCGTTCTGTTCCGCACTGCTCCGCACTGGTCCATACTGGTCCGCACTGGTCCATACTGGTCCGTACCGGTCCGTACTGGTCTGTTCTGGTCCGCAATGGTCCATACTTGTCCGTACTGGTCCGTTCTGGTCCATACTGTTCCGTACTGGTCCGTTCTGGTCCGCACTGGTCCATCGTGTTCCGTGCTGGTCCATACTGGTCCATACTGGTCCGTTCTGGTCCGCACTGGTCCGTACTGGTCTGTTCTGGTCCGCAATGGTCCATACTTGTCCGTACTGGTCCGTTCTGGTCCATACTGGTCCGCACTGGTCCGCACTGGTCCGTACTGGTCCGTCCTGGTCCGTATTGGTCCGTCCTGGTCCGTATTGGTCCCTACTGATCCATACTGGTCCATACTGGTCCGTTCTGGTCCGCACTGGTCCATACTGGTCCGTACTGGTCCGTACTGGTCCATACTGGTCCGTACTGGTCCATAGTGGTCCGTACTGGTCCATAGTGGTCCGTACTGGTCCGTCCTGGTCCGTATTGTTCCCTACTGATCCATACTGGTCCATACTGGTCCATACTGGTCCGTTCTGGTCCGCACTGGTCCATACTGGTCCGTACTGGTCCATACTGGTCCGTACTGGTCCATACTGGTCCGTACTGGTCCATACTAGTCCATACTTGTCCGTAGTGGTCCCTATTGTTCCGTTCTGGTCCGTACTGGTCCGTACTGATCCGTCCTGGTCTGTTCTGGTCCATACAGGTCCGTTCTGGTCCGTTCTTGTCCGTACTGGTCCATAGTGTTCCGTACTGGTCCCTACCGGTCCGTACTGGTCCCTACCAGTCCGTACTGGTCCGTTCTGGTACGTTCTGTTCCATAGTGGTCCGTACTAGTCCGTACTGGTCGGTTCTGGTCCGCACTGGTCCTCACTGGTCCATACTGGTCCGTCTTGGTCCGTACTGGTCCATACTGCTCCGTACTGCCCCCTTGTGGTCCGTACTGGTCCCTAGTATTCCGTACTGGTCCGTACTGGTCTATTCTGGTCCGTATTGGTCCATAGTGTTCCGTGCTGGTCCGTACTGGTCCCTTCTGGTCTGCCCTTGTCCATACTGGTCCGTACTGGTCCGCACTGGTCCATACTGGTCCATACTGGTCCGTACTGGTCCGTACTGGTCCATACCGGTCCATACTGGTCCGTACTGGTCCGTACTGGTCTGTACTCGTCCATAGTGGTCCGTACTGATCCGCACTGGTCCATACTGGTCCATAGTGCTCCGTACTGCCCCCTAGTGGACTGTACTGGTCACTAGTAGTCCGTACTGGTCCGTACTGGTCCGTTCTTATCCGTACTGGTCCATAGTGGTCCATTCTGGTCCATACTGGTCCATAGTGTTCCTTGCTGGTCCATACTGGTCCATACTGGTCTGTTCTGGTCCGCACTGGTCCATACTGGTACGTTCTGTTCCATAGTGGTCCGTACTAGTCCGTACTTGTCCGTTCTGTTCCGCACTGGTCCGCACTGGTCCATACTGGTCCGCACTGGTCCATACTGGTCCGTACTGGTCCGTACTGGTCTGTTCTGGTCCGCACTGGTCCATACTGGTCCGTTCTGGTCCGTACTGTTCCATAGTGGTCCGTACTGGTCCATTCTGGCCCGTACTGGTCCATAGTGGTCCATACTGGTCCGTTCTGGTCCGTACTGGTCCATACTGGTCCGTAGTGTTCCCTACCGGTCCGTACTGGTCCCTACCAGTCCGTACTGGTCCGTTCTGGTACGTTCTGTTCCATAGTGGTCCGTACTAGTCCGTACTGGTAGGTTCTGGTCCGCACTGGTCCTCACTGGTCCATACTGGTCCGTCCAGGTCCGTACTGGTCCACACTGCTCCGTACTGCCCCCTTGTGGTCCGTACTGGTCCCTAGTATTCCGTACTGGTCCGTACTGGTCCGTTCTGGTCCATACTGGTCCGCACTGGTCCGCACTGGTCCATACCTGTCCGCACTGGTCCATACTGGTCCGTACTGGTCCGCACTGGTCTGTTTTGGTCCGCACTGGTCCATACTGGTCCGTACAGGTCCGTTCTGGTCCGTACTGGTCTGTTCTGGTCCGCACTGCTCCGTACTGGTCCGTAGTGTTCCCTATTGGTCCGTTCTGGTCCGTACTGGTCCATACTGGTCCGTACTGGTCCGTACTGGTCCATACTGGTCCATACTGTTCCGCACTGGTCCATACTGGTCCATACTGGTCCGCACTGGTCCATACTGGTCCGTACTGGTCCGTAATGGTCCGATCTGGTCCGTATTGGTCCGTCCTGGTCCGTATTGGTCCCTACCGATCCATACTGGTCCATACTGGTCCATACGGTCGGTTCTGGTCCGCACTGGTCCTCACTGGTCCATACTGGTCCGTCCAGGTCCGTACTGGTCCATACTGCTCCGTACTGGTCCATAGTGGTCCGTACTGGTCCCTAGTACTCCGTACTGGTCCGTACTGGTCCGTTCTGGTCCATACTGGTCCGCACTGGTCCGCACTGGTCCATACCTGTCCGCACTGGTCCATACTGGTCCGTACTGGTCCACAATGGTCCGTTCCAGTCCGCACTGGTCCATACTGGTCCGTACTGGTCCGTTCTGGTCCGTACTGGTCTGTTCTGGTCCGCACTGGTCCGTACTGGTCCGTAGTGTTCCCTATTGGTCCGTTCTGGTCCGTACTGGTCCATCCTGGTCCATACTGGTCCGTACTGGTCCATACTGGTCCATACTGGTCCGTACTGGTCCGCACTGGTCCATACTGGTCCGCACTGGTCCATACTGGTCCATACTGGTCCGTACTGGTCCGTTCTGGTCCGTACTGGTCTGTTCTGGTCCGCACTGGTCCGTACTGGTCCGTAGTGTTCCCTATTGGTCCGTTCTGGTCCGTACTGGTCCATCCTGGTCCATACTGGTCCGTACTGGTCCATACTGGTCCATACTGGTCCGTACTGGTCCGCACTGGTCCATACTGGTCCGCACTGGTCCATACTGGTCCGTACTGGTCCGTACTGGTCTGTTCTGGTCGGCACTAGTCCATACTGGTCCGTACTGGTCCGATCTGGTCCGTATTGGTCCGTCCTGGTCCGTATTGGTCCCTACCGATCCATACTGGTCCATACTGGTCCATACTGGTCCGCACTGGTCCGCACTGGTCCATACCTGTCCGTACTGGTCCATACTGGTCCGTACTGGTCCATAGTGGTCCGTACTGGTCCATACTGGTCCGTACTGGTCCGTCCTGGTCCGTATTGGTCCCTAATGATCCATACTGGTCCATACTGGTCCATACTGGTCCGTTCTGCTCCGCACTGGTCCATACTGGTCCGTACTGGTCCATACTGGTCCGTACTGGTCCATACTGGTCCATTCTCGTCTGTACTGGTCCGTACTGGTCCGTAGTGGTCCCTATTGGTCCGTTGTGGTCCGCACTGGTCCATACTGGTCCATACTGCTCCGTACTGCCCCCTAGTGGTCCATACTGGTCACTAGTAGTCCGTAGTGGTCCGTACTGGTCTGTTCTGCTCCGTAGTGGTCCATAGTGGTCCGTACTGGTCCGTTCTGGTCCGTACGGGTCCATAGCGGTCCGTACTGTCCCTACTGGTCCGTACTGGTCCGCTCTGGTCCATACTGGTCCGTACTGATCCATACTGGTCCGTACTGGTCCACAATGGTCCGTTCCAGTCCGCACTGGTCCATACTGGTCCGTACTGTTCCGCACTGGTCCATACTGGTCCGTACTGGTCCGTACTGGTCCGTACTGGTCCGCTCTAAGCCATACTTGTCCGTACTGGTCCATACTGGTCCGTACTGGTCCGTTCTGGTCCGTACTGGTCCATACTAGTCCGTACTGGTCCGTATTGGTCCCTGCTGGTCCATACTGGTCCATACGGGTCCGTTCTGGTCCGCACTGGTCCATACTGGTCCGTACTGGTCCACATTGGTCGGTACTGGTCCATACTGGTCCGTACTGGTCCGTTCTGGTCCATACTGGTCCGTAGTGGTCCGTACTGGTCCGTACTGGTCCATAGTGGTCCATACTGGTCCCTACTGGTCCGTACTGGTCCGTACTGGCCCATACTGGTCCGTTCTGGTACGTTCTGTTCCATATTGGTCCGTACTGGTCCGTCCTGGTCTGTACTGGTCCATACAGGTCCGTTGTGGCCCGCACTGGTCCATACTGGTCCGTACTGGTCCGTACTGGTCCATCGTGTTCAGTGCTGGTCCATACTGGTCCATACTGGTCTGTTCTGGTCCGCACTGGTCCATACTGGTACGTTCTGTTCCATAGTGGTCCGTACTAGTCCGTACTTGTCCGTTCTGTTCCGCACTGCTCCGCACTGGTCCATACTGGTCCGTACTGGTCCGTACTGGTCTGTTCTGGTCCGCAATGGTCCATACTTGTCCGTACTGGTCCGTTCTGGTCCATACTGTTCCGTACTGGTCCGTTCTGGTCCGCACTGGTCCATCGTGTTCCGTGCTGGTCCATACTGGTCCATACTGGTCCGTTCATGTCCGCACTGGTCCGTATTGGTCTGTTCTGGTCCGCAATGGTCCATACTTGTCCGTACTGGTCCGTTCTGGTCCATACTGGTCCGCACTGGTCCGCACTGGTCCGTACTGGTCCGTCCTGGTCCGTATTGGTCCGTCCTGGTCCGTATTGGTCCCTACTGATCCATACTGGTCCATACTGGTCCATTCTGGTCCGCACTGGTCCATACTGGTCCGTACTGGTCCGTACTGGTCCATACTGGTCCGTACTGGACCATAGTGGTCCGTACTGGTCCATAGTGGTCCGTACTGGTCCGTCCTGGTCCGTATTGTTCCCTACTGATCCATACTGGTCCATACTGGTCCATACTGGTCCGTTCTGGTCCGCACTGGTCCATACTGGTCCGTACTGGTCCATACTGGTCCGTACTGGTCCATACTGGTCCGTACTGGTCCATACTAGTCCATACTGGTCCGTAGTGGTCCCTATTGGTCCGTTCTGGTCCGTACTGGTCCGTACTGGTCCGTCCTGGTCTGTTCTGGTCCATACAGGTCCGTTCTGGTCCGTTCTTGTCCGTACTGGTCCATAGTGTTCCGTACTGGTCCCTACCGGTCCGTACTGGTCCCTACCAGTCCGTACTGGTCCGTTCTGGTACGTTCTGTTCCATATTGGTCCGTACTAGTCCGTACCGGTCGGTTCTGGTCCGCACTGGTCCTCACTGGTCCATACTGGTCCGTCCTGGTCCGTACTGGTCCATACTGCTCCGTACTGCCCCCTTGTGGTCCGTACTGGTCCCTAGTATTCCGTACTGGTCCGTACTGGTCTATTCTGGTCCGTATTGGTCCATAGTGTTCCGTGCTGGTCCGTACTGGTCCCTTCTGGTCTGCCCTTGTCCATACTGGTCCGTACTGGTCCGCACTGGTCCATACTGGTCCATACTGGTCCGTACTGGTCCGTACTGGTCCATACCGGTCCATACTGGTCCGTACTGGTCCGTACTGGTCTGTACTCGTCCATAGTGGTCCGTACTGATGGTCGTACTGGTCCGTACCGGTCCATACCGGTCCATACTGGTCCGTACTGGTCCGTACTGGTCTGCCCTTGTCCATACTGGTCCGTACTGGTCCGCACTCATCCATACTGGTCCATAGTGCTCCGTACTGCCCCCTAGTGGTCCGTGCTGGTCACTAGTAGTCCGTACTGGTCCGTACTGGTCCGTTCTGGTCCGCACTGGTCCATACTGGTACGTTCTGTTCCATAGTGGTCCGTACTAGTCCGTACTTGTCCGTTCTGTTCCGCACTGGTCCGCACTGGTCCATACTGGTCCGCACTGGTCCATACTGGTCCCTACTGGTCCGTACTGGTCTGTTCTGGTCCGCACTGGTCCATACTGGTCCGTTCTGGTCCGTACTGTTCCATAGTGGTCCGTACTGGTCCATTCTGGCCCGTACTGGTCCATAGTGGTCCATACTGGTCCGTTCTGGTCCGTACTGGTCCATAATGGTCCGTAGTGTTCCATACCGGTCCGTACTGGTCCCTACCAGTCCGTACTGGTCCGTTCTGGTACGTTCTGTTCCATAGTGGTCCGTACTAGTCCGTACTGGTAGGTTCTGGTCCGCACTGGTCCTCACTGGTCCATACTGGTCCGTCCAGGTCCGTACTGGTCCACACTGCTCCGTACTGCCCCCTTGTGGTCCGTACTGGTCCCTAGTATTCCGTACTGGTCCGTACTGGTCCGTTCTGGTCCATACTGGTCCGCACTGGTCCGCACTGGTCCATACCTGTCCGCACTGGTCCATACTGGTCCGTACTGGTCCGCACTGGTCTGTTCTGGTCCGCACTGGTCCATACTGGTCCGTACTGGTCCGTTCTGGTCCGTAATGGTCTGTTCTGGTCCGCACTGGTCCGTACTGGTCCGTAGTGTTCCCTATTGGTCCGTTCTGGTCCGTACTGGTCCATACTGGTCCATACTGGTCCGTACTGGTCCATACTGGTCCATACTGGTCCGTACTGGTCCGCACTGGTCCATACTGGTCCGCACTGGTCCATACTGGTCCGTACTGGTCCGTACTGGTCCGTTCTGGTCGGCACTGGTCCATACTGGTCCGTACTGGTCCGATCTGGTCCGTATTGGTCCGTCCTGGTCCGTATTGGTCCCTACCGATCCATACTGGTCCATACTGGTCCATACTGGTCCGTTCTGGTCCGCACTGGTCCATACTGGTCCGTACTGGTCCATACTGGTCCATACTGGTCCGTACTGGTCCATAGTGGTCCGTACTGGTCCATACTGGTCCGTACTGGTCCGTCCTGGTCCGTATTGGTCCTTACTGATCCATACTGGTCCATACTGGTCCATACAGGTCCGTTCTGTTCCGCACTGGTCCATACTGCTCCGTACTGGTCCATACTGGTCCGTACTGGTCCATACTGGTCCATTCTCGTCTGTACTGGTCCGTACTGGTCCGTAGTGGTCTCTATTGGTCCGTTGTGGTCCGCACTGGTCCATACTGGTCCATACTGCTCCGTACTGCCCCCTAGTGATCCATACTGGTCACTAGTAGTCCGTAGTGGTCCGTACTGGTCCGTTCTGCTCCGTACGGGTCCATAGTGGTCCGTACTGGTCCGTTCTGGTCCGTACGGGTCCATAGCGGTCCGTACTGTCCCTACTGTCCGTACTGGTCCGCTCTGGTCCATACTGGTCCGTACTGGTCCATACTGGTCCGTACTGGTCCACAATGGTCCGTTCCAGTCCGCACTGGTCCATACTGGTCCGTACTGGTCCGCCTTGGTCCATACTGGTCCGTACTGGTCCGTACTGTCCGTACTGGTCCGCTCTAATCCATACTGGTCCGTACTGGTCCATACTGGTCCGTACTGGTCCGTTCTGGTCCGTACTGGTCCATACTAATCCGTACTGGTCCTTATTGGTCCCTACTCGTCCATACTGGTCCATACGGGTCCGTTCTGGTCCGCACTGGTCCCTACTGGTCCGTACTGGTCCACATTGGTCGGTACTGGTCCATACTGGTCCGTACTGGTCCGTTCTGGTCCATACTGGTCCGTAGTGGTCCGTACTGGTCCGTACTGGTCCATAGTGGTCCGTACTGGTCCCTACTGGTCCGTACTGGTCCGTACTGGCCCATACTGGTCCGTTCTGGTACGTTCTGTTCCATATTGGTCCGTACTGGTCCGTCCTGGTCTGTACTGGTCCATCGTGTTCAGTGCTGGTCCATACTGGTCCATACTGGTCTGTTCTGGTCCGCACTGGTCCATACTGGTACGTTCTGTTCCATAGTGGTCCGTACTAGTCCGTACTTGTCCGTTCTGTTCCGCACTGGTCCGCACTGGTCCATACTGGTCCGCACTGGTCCATACTGGTCCGTACTGGTCCGTACTGGTCTGTTCTGGTCCGCAATGGTCCATACTTGTCCGTACTGGTCCGTTCTGGTCCATACTGTTCCGTACTGGTCCGTTCTGGTCCGTACTGGTCCATCGTGTTCCGTGCTGGTCCATACTGGTCCATACTGGTCCGTTCTGGTCCGCACTGGTCCGTACTGGTCTGTTCTTGTCCGCAATGGTCCATACTTGTCCGTACTGGTCCGTTCTGGTCCATACTGGTCCGCACTGGTCCGCACTGGTCCGTACTGGTCCGTCCTGGTCCGTATTGGTCCCTACTGATCCATACTGGTCCATACTGGTCCGTTCTGGTCCGCACTGGTCCATACTGGTCCGTACTGGTCCGTTCTGGTCCATACTGTCCGCACTGGTCCGCACTGGTCCGTACTGGTCCGTCCTGGTCCGTATTGGTCCGTCCTGGTCCGTATTGGTCCCTACTGATCCATACTGGTCCATACTGGTCCGTTCTGGTCCGCACTGGTCCATACTGGTCCGTACTGGTCTGTACTGGTCCATACTGGTCCGTACTGGTCCATAGTGGTCCGTACTGGTCCATAGTGGTCCGTACTGGTCCGTCCTGGTCCGTATTGTTCCCTACTGATCCATACTGGTCCATACTGGTCCATACTGGTCCGTTCTGGTCCGCACTGGTCCATACTGGTCCGTACTGGTCCATACTGGTCCGTACTGGTCCATACTGGTCCGTACTGGTGCATACTAGTCCATACTTGTCCGTAGTGGTCCCTATTGGTCCGTTCTGGTCCGTACTGGTCCGTACTGGTCTGTCCTGGTCTGTTCTGGTCCATACAGGTCCGTTCTGGTCCGCACTGGTCCATACTGTTCCGCAATGGTCCGTACTGGTCCGTACTGGCCCGTACTGGTCCGTACTGGTCCGTACTGGTCCATACCGGTCCATACTGGTCCGTACTGGTCCCTTCTGGTCTGCCCTTGTCCATACTGGTCCGTACTGGTCCGCACTGGTCCATACTGGTCCATACTGGTCCGTACTGGTCCGTACCGGTCCATACCGGTCCATACTGGTCCGTACTGGTCCGTACTGGTCTGCCCTTGTCCATACTGGTCCGTACTGGTCCGCACTCGTCCATACTGGTCCATAGTGCTCCGTACTGCCCCCTAGTGGTCCGTGCTGGTCACTAGTAGTCCGTACTGGTCCGTACTGGTCCGTTCTGGTCCGCACTGGTCCATACTGGTACGTTCTGTTCCATAGTGGTCCGTACTAGTCCGTACTTGTCCGTTCTGTTCCGCACTGTTCCGCACTGGTCCATACTGGTCCGCACTGGTCCATACTGGTCCGTACTGGTCCGTAATGGTCTGTTCTGGTCCGCAATGGTCCATACTGGTCCGTTCTGGTCCGTACTGGTCCATACTGGTCCGTAGTGGTTCCCTACCGGTCCGTACTGGTCCCTACCAGTCCGTACTGGTCCGTTCTGGTACGTTCTGTTCCATAGTGGTCCGTACTAGTCCGTACTGGTAGGTTCTGGTCCGCACTGGTCCTCACTGGTCCATACTGGTCTGTCCAGGTCCGTACTGGTCCACACTGCTCCGTACTGCCCCCTTGTGGTCCGTACTGGTCCCTAGTATTCCGTACTGGTCCGTACTGGTCCGTTCTGGTCCATACTGGCCCGCACTGGTCCGCACTGGTCCATACCTGTCCGCACTGGTCCATACTGGTCCGTACTGGTCCGCACTGGTCTGTCTGGTCCGCACTGGTCCATACTGGTCCGTACTGGTCCGTTCTGGTCCGTACTGGTCTGTTCTGGTCCGCACTGGTCCGTACTGGTCCGTGGTGTTCCCTATTGGTCCGTTCTGGTCCGCACTGGTCCATACTGCTCCGTACTGGTCCATACTGGTCCGTACTGGTCCATACTGGTCCATTCTCGTCTGTACTGGTCCATACTGGTCCGTAGTGGTCCCTATTGGTCCGTTGTGGTCCGCACTGGTCCATACTGGTCCATACTGCTCCGTACTGCCCCCTAGTGATCCATACTGGTCACTAGTAGTCCGTAGTGGTCCGTACTGGTCCGTTCTGCTCCGTACGGGTCCATAGTGGTCCGTACTGGTCCGTTCTGGTCCGTACGGGTCCATAGCGGTCCGTACTGTCCCTACTGGTCCGTACTGGTCCGCTCTGGTCCATACTGGTCCGTACTGGTCCATACTGGTCCGTACTGGTCCACAATGGTCCGTTCTAGTCCGCACTGGTCCATACTGGTCCGTACTGTTCCGCACTGGTCCATAGTGGTCCATATTGGTTTGTACTGGTCCGTACTGGTCCGCTCTAATCCATACTTGTCCGTACTGGTCCATACTGGTCCGTACTGGTCCGTTCTGGTCCGTACTGGTCCATACTAGTCCGTACTGGTCCGTATTGGTCCCTACTGGTCCATACTGGTCCATACGGGTCCGTTCTGGTCCGCATTGGTCCCTACTGGTCCGTACTGGTCCACATTGGTCGGTACTGGTCCATACTGGTCCGTACTGGTCCGTTCTGGTCCATACTGGTCCGTAGTGGTCCGTACTGGTCCGTACTGGTCCATAGTGGTCCGTACTGGTCCCTACTGGTCCGTACTGGTCCGTACTGGCCCATACTGGTCCGTTCTGGTACGTTCTGTTCCATATTGGTCCGTACTGGTCCGTCCTGGTCTGTACTGGTCCATACAGGTCCGTTGTGGCCCGCACTGGTCCATAGTGGTCCGTACTGGTCCGTTCTGGTCCATACTGGTCCATCGTGTTCAGTGCTGGTCCATACTGGTCCATACTGGACTATTCTGGTCCGCACTGGTCCATACTGGTACGTTCTGTTCCATAGTGGTCCGTACTAGTCCGTACTTGTCCGTTCTGTTCCGCACTGGTCCGTACTGGTCCATACTGGTCCGCACTGGTCCATACTGGTCATACTGGTCTGTACTGGTCTGTTCTGGTCCGCAATGGTCCATACTTGTCCGTACTGGTCCGTTCTGGTCCATACTGTTCCGTACTGGTCCGTTCTGGTCCGTACTGGTCCATCGTGTTCCGTGCTGGTCCATACTGGTCCATACTGTCCGTACTGGTCCATACTGGTCCATTCTCGTCTGTACTGGTCCGTACTGGTCCGTAGTGGTCCCTATTGGTCCGTTGTGGTCCGCACTGGTCCATACTGGTCCATACTGCTCCGTACTGCCCCCTAGTGATCCATACTGGTCACTAGTAGTCCGTAGTGGTCCGTACTGGTCTGTTCTGCTCCGTACGGGTCCATAGTGGTCCGTACTGGTCCGTTCTGGTCCGTACGGGTCCATAGCGGTCCGTACTGTCCCTACTGGTCCGTACTGGTCTGCTCTGGTCCATACTGGTCCGTACTGGTCCATACTGGTCCGTACTGGTCCACAATGGTCCGTTCCAGTCCGCACTGGTCCATACTGGTCCGTACTGTTCCGCACTGGTCCATACTGGTCCATATTGGTTTGTACTGGTCCGTACTGGTCCGCTCTAATCCATACTTGTCCGTACTGGTCCATACTGGTCCGTACTGGTCCGTTCTGGTCCGTACTGGTCCATACTAGTCCGTACTGGTCCGTATTGGTCCCTACTGGTCCATACTGGTCCATACGGGTCCGTTCTGGTCCGCACTGGTCCATACTGGTCCGTACTGGTCCACATTGGTCGGTACTGGTCCATACTGGTCCGTACTGGTCCGTTCTGGTCCATACTGGTCCGTAGTGGTCCGTACTGGTCCGTACTGGTCCATAGTGGTCCGTACTGGTCCCTACTGGTCCGTACTGGTCCGTACTGGCCCATACTGGTCCGTTCTGGTACGTTCTGTTCCATATTGGTCCGTACTGGTCCGTCCTGGTCTGTACTGGTCCATACAGGTCCGTTGTGGCCCGCACTGGTCCATAGTGGTCCGTACTGGTCCGTTCTGGTCCGTACTGGTCCATCGTGTTCAGTGCTGGTCCATACTGGTCCATACTGGTCTGTTCTGGTCCGCACTGGTCCATACTGGTACGTTCTGTTCCATAGTGGTCCGTACTAGTCCGTACTTGTCCGTTCTGTTCCGCACTGGTCCGCACTGGTCCATACTGGTCCGCACTGGTCCGTACTGGTCCGTACTGGTCCGTACTGGTCTGTTCTGGTCCGCAATGGTCCATACTTGTCCGTACTGGTCCGTTCTGGTCCATACTGTTCCGTACTGGTCCGTTCTGGTCCGTACTGGTCCATCGTGTTCCGTGCTGGTCCATACTGGTCCATACTGCTCTGTACTGGTCCATACTGGTCCATTCTCGTCTGTACTGGTCCGTACTGGTCCATAGTGGTCCGTACTGGCCCATACTGGTCCGTTCTGGTACGTTCTGTTCCATATTGGTCCGTACTGGTCCCGTCCTGGTCTGTACTGGTCCATCGTGTTCAGTGCTGGTCCATAATGGTCCATACTGGTCTGTTCTGGTCCGCACTGGTCCATACTGGTACGTTCTGTTCCATAGTGGTCCGTACTAGTCCGTACTTGTCCGTTCTGTTCCGCACTGGTCCGTACTGGTCCGTACTGGTCCATACTGGTCCGTACTGGTCCATAGTGGTCCGTACTGGTCCATAGTGGCCCGTACTGGTCCGTCCTGGTCCGTATTGTTCCCTACTGATCCATACTGGTCCATACTGGTCCATACTGGTCCGTTCTGGTCCGCACTCGTCCATACTGGTCCGTACTGGTCCATACTGGTCCGTACTGGTCCATACTGGTCCGTACTGGTCCATACTAGTCCATACTTGTCCGTAGTGGTCCCTATTGGTCCGTTCTGGTCCGTACTGGTCCGTACTGGTCCGTCCTGGTCTGTCTGGTCCATACAGGTCCGTTCTGGTCCGCACTGGTCCATACTGTTCCGCAATGGTCCGTACTGGTCCGTACTGGCCCGTACTGGTCCGTACTGGTCCGTACTGGTCCATACCGGTCCATACTGGTCCGTACTGGTCCCTTCTGGTCTGCCCTTGTCCATACTGGTCCGTACTGGTCCGATCTGGTCCGTACTGGTCCGTTCTGGTCCATACTGGTCCGCACTGGTCCGCACTGGTCCATACCTGTCCGCACTGGTCCATACTGGTCCGTACTGGTCCGCACTGGTCTGTTCTGGTCCGCACTGGTCCATACTGGTCCGTACTGGTCCGTTCTGGTCCGTACTGGTCTGTTCTGGTCCGCACTGGTCCGTACTGGTCCGTGGTGTTCCCTATTGGTCCGTTCTGGTCCGCACTGGTCCATACTGCCTCCGTACTGGTCCATACTGGTCCGTACTGGTCCATACTGGTCCATTCTCGTCTGTACTGGTCCGTACTGGTCCGTAGTGGTCCCTATTGGTCCGTTGTGGTCCGCACTGGTCCATACTGGTCCATACTGCTCCGTACTGCCCCCTAGTGATCCATACTGGTCACTAGTAGTCCGTAGTGGTCCGTACTGGTCCGTTCTGCTCCGTACGGGTCCATAGTGGTCCGTACTGGTCCGTTCTGGTCCGTACGGGTCCATAGCGGTCCGTACTGTCCCTACTGGTCCGTACTGGTCCGCTCTGGTCCATACTGGTCCGTACTGGTCCATACTGGTCCGTACTGGTCCACAATGGTCCGTTCCAGTCCGCACTGGTCCATACTGGTCCGTACTGTTCCGCACTGGTCCATACTGGTCCATATTGGTTTGTACTGGTCCGTACTGGTCCGCTCTAATCCATACTTATCCGTACTGGTCCATACTGGTCCGTACTGGCCCGTTCTGGTCCGCACTGGTCAATACTGGTCCGTACTGGTCCACATTGGTCGGTACTGGTCCATACTGGTCCGTACTGGTCCGTTCTGGTCCATACTGGTCCGTAGTGGTCCGTACTGGTCCGTACTGGTCCATAGTGGTCCGTACGGGTCCCTACTGGTCCGTACTGGTCCGTACTGGCCCATACTGGTCCGTTCTGGTACGTTCTGTTCCATATTGGTCCGTACTGGTCCGTCCTGGTCTGTACTGGTCCATACAGGTCCGTTGTGGCCCGCACTGGTCCATAGTGGTCCGTACTGGTCCGTTCTGGTCCGTACTGGTCCATCGTGTTCAGTGCTGGTCCATACTGGTCCATACTGGTCTGTTCTGGTCCGCACTGGTCCATACTGGTACGTTCTGTTCCATAGTGGTCCGTACTAGTCCGTACTTGTCCGTTCTGTTCCGCACTGGTCCGCACTGGTCCATACTGGTCCGCACTGGTCCGTACTGGTCCGTACTGGTCCGTACTGGTCTGTTCTGGTCCGCAATGGTCCATACTTGTCCGTACTGGTCCGTTCTGGTCCATACTGTTCCGTACTGGTCCGTTCTGGTCCGCACTGGTCCATCGTGTTCCGTGCTGGTCCATACTGGTCCATACTGCTCTGTACTGGTCCATACTGGTCCATTCTCGTCTGTACTGGTCCGTACTGGTCCATAGTGGTCCGTACTGGCCCATACTGGTCCGTTCTGGTACGTTCTGTTCCATATTGGTCCGTACTGGTCCGTCCTGGTCTGTACTGGTCCATCGTGTTCAGTGCTGGTCCATACTGGTCCATACTGGTCTGTTCTGGTCCGCACTGGTCCATACTGGTACGTTCTGTTCCATAGTGGTCCGTACTAGTCCGTACTTGTCCGTTCTGTTCCGCACTGGTCCGTACTGGTCCGTACTGGTCCATACTGGTCCGTACTGGTCCATAGTGGTCCGTACTGGTCCATAGTGGCCGTACTGGTCCGTCCTGGTCCGTATTGTTCCCTACTGATCCATACTGGTCCATACTGGTCCATACTGGTCCGTTCTGGTCCGCACTCGTCCATACTGGTCCGTACTGGTCCATACTGGTCCGTACTGGTCCATACTGGTCCGTACTGGTCCATACTAGTCCATACTTGTCCGTAGTGGTCCCTATTGGTCCGTTCTGGTCCGTACTGGTCCGTACTGGTCCGTCCTGGTCTGTTCTGGTCCATACAGGTCCGTTCTGGTCCGCACTGGTCCATACTGTTCCGCAATGGTCCGTACTGGTCCGTACTGGCCCGTACTGGTCCGTACTGGTCCGTACTGGTCCATACCGGTCCATACTGGTCCGTACTGGTCCCTTCTGGTCTGCCCTTGTCCATACTGGTCCGTACTGGTCCGATCTGGTCCGTACTGGTCCGTTCTGGTCCATACTGGTCCGCACTGGTCCGCACTGGTCCATACCTGTCCGCACTGGTCCATACTGGTCCGTACTGGTCCGCACTGTCTGTTCTGGTCCGCACTGGTCCATACTGGTCCGTACTGGTCCGTTCTGGTCCGTACTGGTCTGTTCTGGTCCGCACTGGTCCGTACTGGTCCGTGGTGTTCCCTATTGGTCCGTTCTGGTCCGCACTGCGTCCATACTGCTCCGTACTGGTCCATACTGGTCCGTACTGGTCCATACTGGTCCATTCTCGTCTGTACTGGTCCGTACTGGTCCGTAGTGGTCCCTATTGGTCCGTTGTGGTCCGCACTGGTCCATACTGGTCCATACTGCTCCGTACTGCCCCCTAGTGATCCATACTGGTCACTAGTAGTCCGTAGTGGTCCGTACTGGTCCGTTCTGCTCCGTACGGGTCCATAGTGGTCCGTACTGGTCCGTTCTGGTCCGTACGGGTCCATAGCGGTCCGTACTGTCCCTACTGGTCCGTACTGGTCTGCTCTGGTCCATACTGGTCCGTACTGGTCCATACTGGTCCGTACTGGTCCACAATGGTCCGTTCCAGTCCGCACTGGTCCATACTGGTCCGTACTGTTCCGCACTGGTCCATACTGGTCCATATTGGTTTGTACTGGTCCGTACTGGTCCGCTCTAATCCATACTTATCCGTACTGGTCCATACTGGTCCGTACTGGTCCGTTCTGGTCCGTACTGGTCCATACTAGTCCGTACTGGTCCGTATTGGTCCCTACTGGTCCATACTGGTCCATACGGGTCCGTTCTGGTCCGCACTGGTCCATACTGGTCCGTTCTGGTCCACATTAGTCGGTACTGGTCCATACTGGTCCGTACTGGTCCGTTCTGGTCCATACTGGTCCGTAGTGGTCCGTACTGGTCCGTACTGGTCCATAGTGGTCCGTACGGGTCCCTACTGGTCCGTACTGGTCCGTACTGGCCCATACTGCTCCGTTCTGGTACGTTCTGTTCCATATTGGTCCGTACTGGTCCGTCCTGGTCTGTACTGGTCCATACAGGTCCGTTGTGGCCCGCACTGGTCCATAGTGGTCCGTACTGGTCCGTTCTGGTCCATACTGGTCCATCGTGTTCAGTGCTGGTCCATACTGGTCCATACTGGTCTGTTCTGGTCCGCACTGGTCCATACTGGTACGTTCTGTTGCATAGTGGTCCGTACTAGTCCGTACTTGTCCGTTCTGTTCCGCACTGGTCCGCACTGGTCCATACTGGTCCGCACTGGTCCATACTGGTCCGTACTGGTCTGTACTGGTCTGTTCTGGTCCGCAATGGTCCATACTTGTCCGTACTGGTCCGTTCTGGTCCATACTGTTCCGTACTGGTCCGTTCTGGTCCGTACTGGTCCATCGTGTTCCGTGCTGGTCCATACTGGTCCATACTGGTCCGTACTGGTCCATACTGGTCCATTCTCGTCTGTACTGGTCCGTAGTGGTCCCTATTGGTCCGTTGTGGTCCGCACTGGTCCATACTGGTCCATACTGCTCCGTACTGCCCCCTAGTGATCCATACTGGTCACTAGTAGTCCGTAGTGGTCCGTACTGGTCCGTTCTGCTCCGTACGGGTCCACAGTGGTCCGTACTGGTCCGTTCTGGTCCGTACGGGTCCATAGCGGTCCGTACTGTCCCTACTGGTCCGTACTGGTCCGCTCTGGTCCATACTGGTCCGTACTGGTCCATACTGGTCCGTACTGGTCCACAATGGTCCGTTCCAGTCCGCACTGGTCCATACTGGTCCGTACTGTTCCGCACTGGTCCATACTGGTCCATATTGGTTTGTACTGGTCCGTACTGGTCCGCTCTAATCCATACTTGTCCGTACTGGTCCATACTGGTCCGTACTGGTCTGTTCTGGTCCGTACTGGTCCATACTAGTCCGTACTGGTCCGTATTGGTCCCTACTGGTCCATACTGGTCCATACGGGTCCGTTCTGGTCCGCACTGGTCCATACTGGTCCGTACTGGTCCACATTGGTCGGTACTGGTCCATACTGGTCCGTACTGGTCCGTTCTGGTCCATACTGGTCCGTAGTGGTCCGTACTGGTCCGTACTGGTCCATAGTGGTCCGTACTGGTCCCTACTGGTCCGTACTGGTCCGTACTGGCCCATACTGGTCCGTTCTGGTACGTTCTGTTCCATATTGGTCCGTACTGGTCCGTCCTGGTCTGTACTGGTCCATACAGGTCCGTTGTGGCCCGCACTGGTCCATAGTGGTCCGTACTGGTCCGTTCTGGTCCGTACTGGTCCATCGTGTTCAGTGCTGGTCCATACTGGTCCATACTGGTCTGTTCTGGTCCGCACTGGTCCATACTGGTACGTTCTGTTCCATAGTGGTCCGTACTAGTCCGTTCTGGTCCGTTCTGTTCCGCACTGGTCCGCACTGGTCCATACTGGTCCGCACTGGTCCGTACTGGTCCGTACTGGTCCGTACTGGTCTGTTCTGGTCCGCAATGGTCCATACTTGTCCGTACTGGTCCGTTCTGGTCCATACTGTTCCGTACTGGTCCGTTCTGGTCCGTACTGGTCCATCGTGTTCCGTGCTGGTCCATACTGGTCCATACTGCTCTGTACTGGTCCATACTGGTCCATTCTCGTCTGTACTGGTCCGTACTGGTCCATAGTGGTCCGTACTGGTCCCTACTGGTCCGTACTGGTCCGTACTGGCCCATACTGGTCCGTTCTGGTACGTTCTGTTCCATATTGGTCCGTACTGGTCCGTCCTGGTCTGTACTGGTCCATCGTGTTCAGTGCTGGTCCATACTGGTCCATACTGGTCTGTTCTGGTCCGCACTGGTCCATACTGGTACGTTCTGTTCCATAGAGGTCTGTACTAGTCCGTACTTGTCCGTTCTGTTCCGCACTGGTCCGCACTGGTCCATACTGGTCCGCACTGGTCCATACTGGTCCGTACTGGTCCGTACTGGTCTGTTCTGGTCCGCAATGGTCCATACTTGTCCGTACTGGTCCGTTCTGGTCCATACTGTTCCGTACTGGTCCGTTCTGGTCCGTACTGGTCCATCGTGTTCCGTGCTGGTCCATACTGGTCCATACTGGTCCGTTCTGGTCCGCACTGGTCCGTACTGGTCTGTTCTGGTCCGCAATGGTCCATACTTGTCCGTACTGGTCCGTTCTGGTCCATACTGGTCCGCACTGGTCCGCACTGGTCCGTACTGGTCCGTCCTGGTCCGTATTGGTCCCTACTGATCCATACTGGTCCATACTGGTCCGTTCTGGTCCGCACTGGTCCGTTCTGGTCCGCACTGGTCCATACTGGTCCGTACTGGTCCGTACTGGTCCATACTGGTCCGTACTGGTCCATAGTGGTCCGTACTGGTCCATAGTGGTCCGTACTGGTCCGTCCTGGTCCGTAGTGTTCCCTACTGATCCATACTGGTCCATACTGGTCCATACTGGTCCGTTCTGGTCCGCACTGGTCCATACTGGTCCGTACTGGTCCATACTGGTCCGTACTGGTCCATACTAGTCCATACTTGTCCGTAGTGGTCCCTATTGGTCCGTTCTGGTCCGTACTGGTCCGTACTGGTCCGTCCTGGTCTGTTCTGGTCCATACAGGTCCGTTCTGGTCCGCACTGGTCCATACTGTTCCGCAATGGTCCGTACTGGTCCGTACTGGCCCGTACTGGTCCGTACTGGTCCGTACTGGTCCATACCGGTCCATACTGGTCCGTACTGGTCCCTTCTGGTCTGCCCTTGTCCATACTGGTCCGTACTGGTCCGCACTGGTCCATACTGGTCCATACTGGTCCGTACTGGTCCGTACCGGTCCATACCGGTCCATACTGGTCCGTACTGGTCCGTACTGGTCTGCCCTTGTCCATACTGGTCCGTACTGGTCCGCACTCGTCCATACTGGTCCATAGTGCTCCGTACTGCCCCCTAGTGGTCCGTACTGGTCACTAGTAGTCCGTACTGGTCCGTACTGGTCCGTTCTGCTCCGTACTGGTCCATAGTGGTCCGTACTGGTCCATTCTGGTCCGTACTGGTCCATAGTGTTCCGTGCTGGTCCATACTGGTCCATACTGGTCCGTTCTGGTCCGCACTGGTCCATACTGGTACGTTCTGTTCCATAGTGGTCCGTACTAGTCCGTACTTGTCCGTTCTGTTCCGCACTGTTCCGCACTGGTCCATACTGGTCCGCACTGGTCCATACTGGTCCGTACTGGTCCGTAATGGTCTGTTCTGGTCCGCAATGGTCCATACTGGTCCGTTCTGGTCCGTACTGGTCCATACTGGTCCGTAGTGTTCCCTACCGGTCCGTACTGGTCCCTACCAGTCCGTACTGGTCCGTTCTGGTACGTTCTGTTCCATAGTGGTCCGTACTAGTCCGTACTGGTAGGTTCTGGTCCGCACTGGTCCTCACTGGTCCATACTGGTCCGTCCAGGTCCGTACTGGTCCACACTGCTCCGTACTGCCCCCTTGTGGTCCGTACTGGTCCCTAGTATTCCGTACTGGTCCGTACTGGTCCGTTCTGGTCCATACTGGTCCGCACTGGTCCGCACTGGTCGATACCTGTCCGCACTGGTCCATACTGGTCCGTACTGGACCGCACTGGTCTGTTCTGGTCCGCACTGGTCCATACTGGTCCGTACTGGTCCGTTCTGGTCCGTACTGGTCTGTTCTGGTCCGCACTGGTCCGTACTGGTCCGTGGTGTTCCCTATTGGTCCGTTCTGGTCCGCACTGGTCCATACTGCTCCGTACTGGTCCATACTGGTCCGTACTGGTCCATACTGGTCCATTCTCGTCTGTACTGGTCCGTACTGGTCCGTAGTGGTCCCTATTGGTCCGTTGTGGTCCGCACTGGTCCATACTGGTCCATACTGCTCCGTACTGCCCCCTAGTGATCCATACTGGTCACTAGTAGTCCGTAGTGGTCCGTACTGGTCCGTTCTGCTCCGTACGGGTCCATAGTGGTCCGTACTGGTCCGTTCTGGTCCGTACGGGTCCATAGCGGTCCGTACTGTCCCTACTGGTCCGTACTGGTCCGCTCTGGTCCATACTGGTCCATACTGGTCCATACTGGTCCGTACTGGTCCACAATGGTCCGTTCCAGTCCGCACTGGTCCATACTGGTCCGTACTGTTCCGCACTGGTCCATACTGGTCCATATTGGTTTGTACTGGTCCGTACTGGTCCGCTCTAATCCATACTTGTCCGTACTGGTCCATACTGGTCCGTACTGGTCTGTTCTGGTCCGTACTGGTCCATACTAGTCCGTACTGGTCCGTATTGGTCCCTACTGGTCCATACTGGTCCATACGGGTCCGTTCTGGTCCGCACTGGTCCATACTGGTCCGTACTGGTCCACATTGGTCGGTACTGGTCCATACTGGTCCGTACTGGTCCGTTCTGGTCCATACTGGTCCGTAGTGGTCCGTACTGGTCCGTACTGGTCCATAGTGGTCCGTACTGGTCCCTACTGGTCCGTACTGGTCCGTACTGGCCCATACTGGTCCGTTCTGGTACGTTCTGTTCCATATTGGTCCGTACTGGTCCGTCCTGGTCTGTACTGGTCCATACAGGTCCGTTGTGGCCCGCACTGGTCCATAGTGGTCCGTACTGGTCCGTTCTGGTCCGTACTGGTCCATCGTGTTCAGTGCTGGTCCATACTGGTCCATACTGGTCTGTTCTGGTCCGCACTGGTCCATACTGGTACGTTCTGTTCCATAGTGGTCCGTACTAGTCCGTTCTGGTCCGTTCTGTTCCGCACTGGTCCGCACTGGTCCATACTGGTCCGCACTGGTCCGTACTGGTCCGTACTGGTCCGTACTGGTCTGTTCTGGTCCGCAATGGTCCATACTTGTCCGTACTGGTCCGTTCTGGTCCATACTGTTCCGTACTGGTCCGTTCTGGTCCGTACTGGTCCATCGTGTTCCGTGCTGGTCCATACTGGTCCATACTGCTCTGTACTGGTCCATACTGGTCCATTCTCGTCTGTACTGGTCCGTACTGGTCCATAGTGGTCCGTACTGGTCCCTACTGGTCCGTACTGGTCCGTACTGGCCCATACTGGTCCGTTCTGGTACGTTCTGTTCCATATTGGTCCGTACTGGTCCGTCCTGGTCTGTACTGGTCCATCGTGTTCAGTGCTGGTCCATACTGGTCCATACTGGTCTGTTCTGGTCCGCACTGGTCCATACTGGTACGTTCTGTTCCATAGAGGTCTGTACTAGTCCGTACTTGTCCGTTCTGTTCCGCACTGGTCCGCACTGGTCCATACTGGTCCGCACTGGTCCATACTGGTCCGTACTGGTCCGTACTGGTCTGTTCTGGTCCGCAATGGTCCATACTTGTCCGTACTGGTCCGTTCTGGTCCATACTGTTCCGTACTGGTCCGTTCTGGTCCGTACTGGTCCATCGTGTTCCGTGCTGGTCCATACTGGTCCATACTGGTCCGTTCTGGTCCGCACTGGTCCGTACTGGTCTGTTCTGGTCCGCAATGGTCCATACTTGTCCGTACTGGTCCGTTCTGGTCCATACTGGTCCGCACTGGTCCGCACTGGTCCGTACTGGTCCGTCCTGGTCCGTATTGGTCCCTACTGATCCATACTGGTCCATACTGGTCCGTTCTGGTCCGCACTGGTCCGTTCTGGTCCGCACTGGTCCATACTGGTCCGTACTGGTCCGTACTGGTCCATACTGGTCCGTACTGGTCCATAGTGGTCCGTACTGGTCCATAGTGGTCCGTACTGGTCCGTCCTGGTCCGTAGTGTTCCCTACTGATCCATACTGGTCCATACTGGTCCATACTGGTCCGTTCTGGTCCGCACTGGTCCATACTGGTCCGTACTGGTCCATACTGGTCCGTACTGGTCCATACTAGTCCATACTTGTCCGTAGTGGTCCCTATTGGTCCGTTCTGGTCCGTACTGGTCCGTACTGGTCCGTCCTGGTCTGTTCTGGTCCATACAGGTCCGTTCTGGTCCGCACTGGTCCATACTGTTCCGCAATGGTCCGTACTGGTCCGTACTGGCCCGTACTGGTCCGTACTGGTCCGTACTGGTCCATACCGGTCCATACTGGTCCGTACTGGTCCCTTCTGGTCTGCCCTTGTCCATACTGGTCCGTACTGGTCCGCACTGGTCCATACTGGTCCATACTGGTCCGTACTGGTCCGTACCGGTCCATACCGGTCCATACTGGTCCGTACTGGTCCGTACTGGTCTGCCCTTGTCCATACTGGTCCGTACTGGTCCGCACTCGTCCATACTGGTCCATAGTGCTCCGTACTGCCCCCTAGTGGTCCGTACTGGTCACTAGTAGTCCGTACTGGTCCGTTACTGGTCCGTTCTGCTCCGTACTGGTCCATAGTGGTCCGTACTGGTCCATTCTGGTCCGTACTGGTCCATAGTGTTCCGTGCTGGTCCATACTGGTCCATACTGGTCCGTTCTGGTCCGCACTGGTCCATACTGGTACGTTCTGTTCCATAGTGGTCCGTACTAGTCCGTACTTGTCCGTTCTGTTCCGCACTGTTCCGCACTGGTCCATACTGGTCCGCACTGGTCCATACTGGTCCGTACTGGTCCGTAATGGTCTGTTCTGGTCCGCAATGGTCCATACTGGTCCGTTCTGGTCCGTACTGGTCCATACTGGTCCGTAGTGTTCCCGACCGGTCCGTACTGGTCCCTACCAGTCCGTACTGGTCCGTTCTGGTACGTTCTGTTCCATAGTGGTCCGTACTAGTCCGTACTGGTAGGTTCTGGTCCGCACTGGTCCTCACTGGTCCATACTGGTCCGTCCAGGTCCGTACTGGTCCACACTGCTCCGTACTGCCCCCTTGTGGTCCGTACTGGTCCCTAGTATTCCGTACTGGTCCGTACTGGTCCGTTCTGGTCCATACTGGTCCGCACTGGTCCGCACTGGTCGATACCTGTCCGCACTGGTCCATACTGGTCCGTACTGGACCGCACTGGTCTGTTCTGGTCCGCACTGGTCCATACTGGTCCGTACTGGTCCGTTCTGGTCCGTACTGGTCTGTTCTGGTCCGCACTGGTCCGTACTGGTCCGTGGTGTTCCCTATTGGTCCGTTCTGGTCCGCACTGGTCCATACTGCTCCGTACTGGTCCATACTGGTCCGTACTGGTCCATACTGGTCCATTCTCGTCTGTACTGGTCCGTACTGGTCCGTAGTGGTCCCTATTGGTCCGTTGTGGTCCGCACTGGTCCATACTGGTCCATACTGCTCCGTACTGCCCCCTAGTGATCCATACTGGTCACTAGTAGTCCGTAGTGGTCCGTACTGGTCCGTTCTGCTCCGTACGGGTCCATAGTGGTCCGTACTGGTCCGTTCTGGTCCGTACGGGTCCATAGCGGTCCGTACTGTCCCTACTGGTCCGTACTGGTCCGCTCTGGTCCATACTGGTCCGTACTGGTCCATACTGGTCCGTACTGGTCCACAATGGTCTGTTCCAGTCCGCACTGGTCCATACTGGTCCGTACTGTTCCGCACTGGTCCATACTGGTCCATATTGGTTTGTACTGGTCCGTACTGGTCCGCTCTAATCCATACTTGTCCGTACTGGTCCATACTGGTCCGTACTGGTCCGTTCTGGTCCGTACTGGTCCATACTAGTCCGTACTGGTCCGTATTGGTCCCTACTGGTCCATATTGGTCCATACGGGTCCGTTCTGGTCCGCACTGGTCCATACTGGTCCGTACTGGTCCACATTGGTCGGTACTGGTCCATACTGCTCCGTACTGGTCCGTTCTGGTCCATACTGGTCCGTAGTGGTCCGTACTGGTCCGTACTGGTCCATAGTGGTCCGTACTGGTCCCTACTGGTCCGTACTGGTCCGTACTGGCCCATACTGGTCCGTTCTGGTACGTTCTGTTCCATATTGGTCCGTACTGGTCCGTCCTGGTCTGTACTGGTCCATACAGGTCCGTTGTGGCCCGCACTGGTCCATACTGGTCCGTACTGGTCCGCACTGGTCCATACTGGTCCATACTGGTCCATACTGGTCCGTACTGGTCCGTACTGGTCCATACCAGTCCATACTGCTCCGTACTGGTCCCTTCTGGTCTGCCCTTGTCCATACTGGTCCGTACTGGTCCGCACTGGTCCATACTGGTCCATACTGGTCCGTACTGGTCCGTACCGGTCCATACCGGTCCATACTGGTCCGTACTGGTCCGTACTGGTCTGCCCTTGTCCATACTGGTCCGTACTGGTCCGCACTCGTCCATACTGGTCCATAGTGCTCCGTACTGCCCCCTAGTGGTCCGTACTGGTCACTAGTAGTCCGTACTGGTCCGTACTGGTCCGTTCTGCTCCGTACTGGTCCATAGTGGTCCGTACTGGTCCATTCTGGTCCGTACTGGTCCATAGTTTTCCGTGCTGGTCCATACTGGTCCATACTGGTCCGTACTGTTCCGCACTGGTCCATACTGGTCTGTACTGGTCCGTACTGCTCCGTACTGGTCCGCTCTAATCCATACTTGTCCGTACTGGTCCATACTGGTCCGTACTGGCCGTTCTGGTCCGTACTGGTCCATACTAGTCCGTACTGGTCCGTATTGGTCCCTACTGGTCCATATTGGTCCATACGGGTCCGTTCTGGTCCGCACTGGTCCATACTGGTCCGTTCTGGTCCACATTGGTCGGTACTGGTCCATACTGGTCCGTACTGGTCCGTTCTGGTCCATACTGGTCCGTAGTGGTCCGTACTGGTCCGTACTGGTCCATAGTGGTCCGTACTGGACCCTACTGGTCCGTACTGGTCCGTACTGGCCCATACTGGTCCGTTCTGGTACGTTCTGTTCCATATTGGTCCGTACTGGTCCGTCCTGGTCTGTACTGGTCCATACAGGTCCGTTGTGGCCCGCACTGGTCCATAGTGGTCCGCACTGGTCCGTTCTGGTCCATACTGGTCCATCGTGTTCAGTGCTGGTCCATACTGGTCCATACTGGTCTGTTCTGGTCCGCACTGGTCCATACTGGTACGTTCTGTTCCATAGTGGTCCGTACTAGTCCGTACTTGTCCGTTCTGTTCCGCACTGGTCCGCACTGGTCCATACTGGTCCGCACTGGTCCATACTGGTCCGTACTGGTCCGTACTGGTCTGTTCTGGTCCGCAATGGTCCATACTTGTCCGTACTGGTCCGTTCTGGTCCATACTGTTCCGTACTGGTCCGTTCTGGTCCGTACTGGTCCATCGTGTTCCGTGCTGGTCCATACTGGTCCATACTGGTCCGTACTGGTCCATACTGGTCCATTCTCGTCTGTACTGGTCCGTACTGGTCCGTAGTGGTCCCTATTGGTCCGTTGTGGTCCGCACTGGTCCATACTGGTCCATACCGCTCCGTACTGCCCCCTAGTGATCCATACTGGTCACTAGTAGTCCGTAGTGGTCCGTACTGGTCCGTTCTGCTCCGTACGGGTCCATAGTGGTCCGTACTGGTCCGTTCTGGTCCGTACGGGTCCATAGCGGTCCGTACTGTCCCTACTGGTCCGTACTGGTCCGCTCTGGTCCATACTGGTCCGTACTGGTCCATACTGGTCCGTACTGGTCCGCACTGGTCCATACTGGTCCGTACTGGTCCGTACTGGTCCGTACTGGTCCGCTCTAATCCATACTGGTCCGTACTGGTCCATACTGGTCCGTACTGGTCCGTTCTGGTCCGTACTGGTCCGTTCTGGTCCATACTGGTCCGTATTGGTCCCTACTGGTCCATACTGGTCCATACGGGTCCGTTCTGGTCCGCACTGGTCCATACTGGTCCGTACTGGTCCACATTGGTCGGTACTGGTCCATACTGGTCCGTACTGGTCCGTTCTGGTCCATACTGGTCCGTAGTGGTCCGTACTGGTCCGTACTGGTCCATAGTGGTCCGTACTGGTCCCTACTGGTCCGTACTGGTCCGTACTGGCCCATACTGGTCCGTTCTGCTACGTTCTGTTCCATATTGGTCCGTACTGGTCCGTCCTGGTCTGTACTGGTCCATACAGGTCCGTTGTGGCCCGCACTGGTCCATAGTGGTCCGAACTGGTCCGTTCTGGTCCATACTGGTCCATCGTGTTCAGTGCTGGTCCATACTGGTCCATACTGGTCTGTTCTGGTCCGCACTGGTCCATACTGGTACGTTCTGTTCCATACTGGTCCGTACTAGTCCGTACTTGTCCGTTCTGTTCCGCACTGGTCCGCACTGGTCCATACTGGTCCGCACTGGTCCATACTGGTCCGTACTGGTCCGTACTGGTCTGTTCTGGTCCGCAATGGTCCATACTTGTCCGTACTGGTCCGTTCTGGTCCATACTGTTCCGTACTGGTCCGTTCTGGTCCGTACTGGTCCATCGTGTTCCGTGCTGGTCCATACTGGTCCATACTGGTCCGTTCTGGTCCGCACTGGTCCGTACTGGTCTGTTCTTGTCCGCAATTTTCCATACTGGTCCGCACTGGTCCATACTGGTCCGTACTGGTCCGTACTGGTCCGTTCTGTTCCGCACTGGTCCGCACTGGTCCATACTGGTCCGCACTGGTCCATACTGGTCCGTACTGGTCCGTAATGGTCTGTTCTGGTCCGCAATGGTCCATACTGGTCCGTTCTGGTCCGTACTGGTCCATACTGGTCCGTACTGGTCCCTACCAGTCCGTACTGGTCCGTTCTGGTACGTTCTGTTCCATAGTGGTCCGTACTAGTCCGTACTGGTAGGTTCTGGTCCGCACTGGTCCTCACTGGTCCATACTGGTCCGTCCAGGTCCGTATTGGTCCATACTGGTCCATACTGGTCCGTACTGGTCCGCACTGGTCCATACTGGTCCGCACTGGTCCATACTGGTCCGCACTGGTCCATACTGGTCCGCACTGGTCCATACTGGTCCGTACTGGTCCGTACTGGTCCGTTCTGGTCGGCACTGGTCCATACTGGTCCGTACTGGTCCGATCTGGTCCGTATTGGTCCGTCCTGGTCCGTATTGGTCCCTACCGATCCATACTGGTCCATACTGGTCCATACTGGTCCGTTCTGGTCCGCACTGGTCCATACTGGTCCGTACTGGTCCATACTGGTCCATACTGGTCCGTACTGGTCCATAGTGGTCCGTACTGGTCCATACTGGTCCGTACTGGTCCGTCCTGGTCCGTGTTGGTCCTTACTGATCCATACTGGTCCATACTGGTCCATACTGGTCCGTTCTGGTCCGCACTGGTCCATACTGCTCCGTACTGGTCCATACTGGTCCGTACTGGTCCATACTGGTCCATTCTCGTCTGTACTGGTCCGTACTGGTCCGTAGTGGTCCCTATCGGTTCGTTGTGGTCCGCACTGGTCCATACTGGTCCATACTGCTCCGTACTGCCCCCTAGTGATCCATACTCGTCACTAGTAGTCCGTAGTGGTCCGTACTGGTCCGTTCTGCTCCGTACGGGTCCATAGTGGTCCGTACTGGTCCGTTCTGGTCCATACTGGTCCGTACTGGTCCGTACTGGTCCATACTGGTCCATACTAGTCCGCACTGTTCCATACTGGCCCGCACTAGTCCATACTGGTCCGTACTGGTCCGTACTGGTCTGTTCTGGTCGGCACTGGTCCATACTGGTCCGTACTGGTCCGTATTGGTCCCTACTGGTCCGTTCTGGTCCGCACTGGTCCACATTGGTCGGTACTGGTCCATACTGGTCCGTACTGGTCCGTACTGGTCCATACTGGTCCGTACTGGTCCGTTCTGGTCCGTACTGGTCCATACTAGTCCGTACTGGTCCGTATTGGTCCCTACCGGTCCATACTGGTCCATACGGGTCCGTTCTGGTCCGCACTGGTCCATACTGGTCCGTACTGGTCCACATTGGTCCGCACTGGTCCATACTGGTCCGTACTGGTCCGTTCTGGTCCATACTGGTCCGTAGTGGTCCGTACTGGTCCGTACTGGTCCATAGTGGTCCGTACTGGTCCCTACTGGTCCCTACTGGTCCGTACTGGCCCGTACTGGTCCGTTCTGGTACGTTCTGTTCCATATTGGTCCGTACTGGTCCGTCCTGGTCTGTACTGGTCCATACAGGTCCGTTGTGGCCCGCACTGGTCCATAGTGGTCCGCACTGGTCCGTTCTGGTCCGTACTGGTCCATCGTGTTCAGTGCTGGTCCATACTGGTCCATACTGGTCTGTTCTGGTCCGCACTGGTCCATACTGGTACGTTCTGTTCCATAGTGGTCCGTACTAGTCCGTACTTGTCCGTTCTGTTCCGCACTGGTCCGCACTGGTCCATACTGGTCCGCACTGGTCCATACTGGTCCGTACTGGTCCGTACTGGTCTGTTCTGGTCCGCAATGGTCCATACTTGTCCGTACTGGTCCGTTCTGGTCCATACTGTTCCGTACTGGTCCGTTCTGGTCCGTACTGGTCCATCGTGTTCCGTGCTGGTCCATACTGGTCCATACTGGTCCGTACTGGTCCATACTGGTCCATTCTCGTCTGTACTGGTCCGTACTGGTCCGTAGTGGTCCCTATTGGTCCGTTGTGGTCCGCACTGGTCCATACTGGTCCATACTGCTCCGTACTGCCCCCTAGTGATCCATACTGGTCACTAGTAGTCCGTAGTGGTCCGTACTGGTCCGTTCTGCTCCGTACGGGTCCATAGTGGTCCGTACTGGTCCGCTCTGGTCCATACTGGTCCGTACTGGTCCATACTGGTCCGTACTGGTCCACAATGGTCCGTTCCAGTCCGCACTGGTCCATACTGGTCCGTACTGGTCCGCACTGGTCCATACTGGTCCGTACTGGTCCGTACTGGTCCGTACTGGTCCGCTCTAATCCATACTTGTCCGTACTGGTCCATACTGGTCCGTACTGGTCCGTTCTGGTCCGTACTGGTCCATACTAGTCCGTACTGGTCCGTATTGGTCCCTACCGGTCCATACTGGTCCATACTGTTCCGTACTGGTCCGTTCTGGTCCGTACTGGTCCATCGTGTTCAGTGCTGGTCCATACTGGTCCATACTGGTCTGTTCTGGTCCGCACTGGTCCATACTGGTACGTTCTGTTCCATAGTGGTCCGTACTAGTCCGTACTTGTCCGTTCTGTTCCGCACTGGTCCGCACTGGTCCATACTGGTCCGCACTGGTCCATACTGGTCCGTACTGGTCCGTACTGGTCTGTTCTGGTCCGCAATGGTCCATACTTGTCCGTACTGGTCCGTTCTGGTCCATACTGTTCCGTACTGGTCCGTTCTGGTCCGTACTGGTCCATCGTGTTCCGTGCTGGTCCATACTGGTCCATACTGGTCCGTACTGGTCCATACTGGTCCATTCTCGTCTGTACTGGTCCGTACTGGTCCGTAGTGGTCCCTATTGGTCCGTTGTGGTCCGCACTGGTCCATACTGGTCCATACTGCTCCGTACTGCCCCCTAGTGATCCATACTGGTCACTAGTAGTCCGTAGTGGTCCGTACTGGTCCGTTCTGCTCCGTACGGGTCCATAGTGGTCCGTACTGGTCCGCTCTGGTCCATACTGGTCCGTACTGGTCCATACTGGTCCGTACTGGTCCACAATGGTCCGTTCCAGTCCGCACTGGTCCATACTGGTCCGTACTGGTCCGCACTGGTCCATACTGGTCCGTACTGGTCCGTACTGGTCCGTACTGGTCCGCTCTAATCCATACTTGTCCGTACTGGTCCATACTGGTCCGTACTGGTCCGTTCTGGTCCGTACTGGTCCATACTAGTCCGTACTGGTCCGTATTGGTCCCTACCGGTCCATACTGGTCCATACTGTTCCGTACTGGTCCGTTCTGGTCCGTATTGGTCCATCGTGTTCAGTGCTGGTCCATACTGGTCCATACTGGTCTGTTCTGGTCCGCACTGGTCCATACTGGTACGTTCTGTTCCATAGTGGTCCGTACTAGTCCGTACTTGTCCGTTCTGTTCCGCACTGGTCCGCACTGGTCCATACTGGTCCGCACTGGTCCATACTGGTCCGTACTGGTCCGTACTGGTCTGTTCTGGTCCGCAATGGTCCATACTTGTCCGTACTGGTCCGTTCTGGTCCATACTGTTCCGTACTGGTCCGTTCTGGTCCGTACTGGTCCATCGTGTTCCGTGCTGGTCCATACTGGTCCATACTGGTCCGTACTGGTCCATACTGGTCCATTCTCGTCTGTACTGGTCCGTACTGGTCCGTAGTGGTCCCTATTGGTCCGTTGTGGTCCGCACTGGTCCATACTGGTCCATACTGCTCCGTACTGCCCCCTAGTGATCCATACTGGTCACTAGTAGTCCGTAGTGGTCCGTACTGGTCCGTTCTGCTCCGTACGGGTCCATAGTGGTCCGTACTGGTCCGTACTGGTCCGCTCTGGTCCATACTGGTCCGTACTGGTCCATACTGGTCCGTACTGGTCCACAATGGTCCGTTCCAGTCCGCACTGGTCCATACTGGTCCGTACTGGTCCATACTGGTCCGTACGGGTCCATACTGGTTTGTACTGGTCCGTACTGGTCCGCTCTAATCCATACTTGTCCGTACTGGTCCATACTGGTCCGTACTGCTCCGTTCTGGTCCGTACTGGTCCATACTAGTCCGTACTGGTCCGTATTGGTCCCTACTGGTCCATACTGGTCCATACAGGTCCGTTCTGGTCCGCACTGGTCCATACTGGTCCGTACTGGTCCACATTGGTCGGTACTGGTCCATACTGGTCCGTACTGGTCCGTTCTGGTCCATACTGGTCCGTAGTGGTCCGTACTGGTCCGTACTGGTCCATAGTGGTCCGTACTGGTCCGTACTGGTCCGTACTGGTCCGTACTGGCCCATACTGGTCCGTACTGGTCCGTCCTGGTCCGTATTGGTCCTTACTGATCCATACTGGTCCATACTGGTCCATACTGGTCCGTTCTGGTCCGCACTGGTCCATACTGGTCCGTACTGGTCCATACTGGTCCGTACTGGTCCATACTGGTCCATTCTCGTCTGTACTGGTCCGTACTGGTCTGTAGTGGTCCCTATTGGTCCGTTGTGGTCCGCACTGGTCCATACTGGTCCATACTGCTCCGTACTGCCCCCTAGTGATCCATACTGGTCACTAGTAGTCCGTAGTGGTCCGTACTGGTCCGTTCTGCTCCGTACGGGTCCATAGTGGTCCGTACTGGTCCGTTCTGGTCCGTACGGGTCCATAGCGGTCCGTACTGTCCCTACTGGTCCGTACTGGTCCGCTCTGGTCCATACTGGTCCGTACTGGTCCATACTGGTCCGTACTGGTCCACAATGGTCCGTTCCAGTCCGCACTGGTCCATACTGGTCCGTACTGGTCCGCACTGGTCCATACTGGTCCGTACTGCTCCGTACTGGTCCGTACTGGTCCGCTCTAATCCATACTTGTCCGTACTGGTCCATACTGGTCCGTACTGGTCCGTTCTGGTCCGTACTGGTCCATACTAGTCCGTACTGGTCCGTATTGGTCCCTACCGGTCCATACTGGTCCATACGGGTCCGTTCTGGTCCGCACTGGTCCATACTGGTCCGTACTGGTCCACATTGGTCGGTACTGGTCCATACTGGTCCGTACTGGTCCGTTCTGGTCCATACTGGTCCGTAGTGGTCCGTACTGGTCCGTACTGGTCCATAGTGGTCCGTACTGGTCCCTACTGGTCCGTACTGGTCCGTACTGGCCCATACTGGTCCGTTCTGCTACGTTCTGTTCCATATTGGTCCGTACTGGTCCGTCCTGGTCTGTACTGGTCCATACAGGTCCGTTGTGGCCCGCACTGGTCCATAGTGGTCCGTACTGGTCCGTTCTGGTCCGTACTGGTCCATCGTGTTCAGTGCTGGTCCATACTGGTCCATACTGGTCTGTTCTGGTCCGCACTGGTCCATACTGGTACGTTCTGTTCCATAGTGGTCCGTACTAGTCCGTACTTGTCCGTTCTGTTCCGCACTGGTCCGCACTGGTCCATACTGGTCCGCACTGGTCCATACTGGTCCGTACTGGTCCGTACTCTCAAAACT
>NW_027100445.1:0-46278 GCF_031753505.1 Anomalospiza imberbis | reverse complement strand
AATTCCCGGGAAAAGTGGCAAAATTCCCGGGAAAACCGGGGAAATTCCCGGGGGAAATGCTCCGGAATTTTTGGCGCGGCTGCGCTACGAGGACGCCCTGCGGAGCCTCCCCACCCACGTCGAGCTCAGCGCGGGCGGTGAGTGCCGGGAAAATCCCGGAAAAATCCCGGAAAAATCCCCAAATTTGGGGAAAAAATCCGTGAATTTTGGGGATTTTAGGATGGAAATTCCCAAATTTGGGGAAAAATCCGGGAATTTTGGGGATAAAACGTCGGGATTTGGGATTTTTTTGGGATGGAAATTCCCAAATCCCGGGAAAAATCCGTGAATTTTGGGGATAAAACGTCGGGATTTGGGGTTTTTTGGAAGGGAATTCCCAAAATTGGGGAAAATCCAGAATTTTGGGGATAAAACTTCGGGATTTGGGGTTTTTTTGGGATGGAAATTCCAAAATTGGGGAAAATCCGGGAATTTTGGGGATAAAACGTCGGGATTTGGGTTTTTTTTTGGAAGGGAATTCCCAAAATTGGGGAAAATCCGTGAATTTTGGGGATAAAACGCCGGGATTTGGGGTATTTTGGGATAGAAATTCCCAAAATTGGGGAAAATCCGGGAATTTTGGGATAAAACGTCGGGATTTGGGGGTTTTTTTGGGATGGAAATTCCCAAAATTGGGGAAAATCCGGGAGTTTTGGGGATAAAACGTCGGGATTTGGGGTTTTTTTTGGAAGGGAATTCCCCAAATTGGGGAAAATCCGTGAATTTTGGGGATAAAACTTTGGGATTTGGGGTATTTTGGGATGGAAATTCCCAAAATTGGGGAAAATCTGGGAATTTTGGGGATAAAACGTCAGGATTTGGGTTTTTTTGGAAGGGAACTCCCAAAATTGGGGAAAATCCGGGAATTTTGGGGATAAAACGTCGGGATTTGGGGTTTTTTGGAAGGGAATTCCCAAAGTTGGGGGGGAAAATCCGGTGGGAAACGGGAATTTTGGAAGAAAATCCGGGGATTTGGGGGTGAAAAGTCCCAGATCCTGGGAGAAATTTGGGAATTTGGGGGTTTTTCGGGATGAAAATTCCGGATTTGGGAGAAATCTGGGGATTTTGGGAAGAAAATTCCAAAATCCCGGCGAAAATCCAGGTATTTCTGGGATGGAAATTCCCAAATTTGGGGGAAAATCCAGGAATTTTTGGGATGAAAAAGCCCAAATCCCGGGGAAAAAATGGGAATTTTGGGAAGAAAATTCCCAAATCCCGGGGAAAATCTGGGATTTTGGGGATTTTTGGGATGGAAATTCCCACATTTGGGAAAAATCTGGGAATTCTGGGGGTAAAATTTGGGGATTTGGGGTTTTTTGGGAAGAAAATTCCCCAATGCTGGGAAAAATCCGGGAATTTTGGGATTGAAATTCCCAAATTTGGGGAAAAATCCGTGAATTTTGGGGATTTTAGGATGGAAATTCCCAAAATAGGGGAAAATCCAGGAATTTTGGGGATAAAACGTCGGGATTTGGGGGTTTTTTGGGATGGAAATTCCCAAAATTGGGGAAAATCCAGGAATTTTGGGGATAAAACGTCGGGATTTGGGGTTTTTTTGGAAGGGAATTCCCAAAATTGGGGAAAATCCGGGAATTTTGGGGATTAAAACGTCGGGATTTGGGGTTTTTTGGGATGGAAATTCCCAAAATTGGGGAAAATCCGGGAATTTTGGGGATAAAACGTCGGGATTTGGGGTTTTTTGGGATGGAAATTCCCAAAATTGGGGAAAATCCGGGAATTTTGGGATAAAACTTTGGGATTTGGGTTTTTTTGGGATGGAAATTCCCAAAATTGGGGAAAATCCGGGAATTTTGGGGATAAAACGTCGGGATTTGGGGGTTTTTTGGGATGGAAATTCCCAAAATTGGGGAAAATCCGGGAATTTTGGGGATAAAACGTCGGGATTTGGGGTTTTTTTGGAAGGGAATTCCCAAAATTGGGGAAAATCCGGGAATTTTGGGGATAAAACTTTGGGATTTGGGTTTTTTTTGGATGGAAATTCCCAAAATTGGGGAAAATCCGGGAATTTTTGGGGTTTTTGGATGGAAATTCCCAAATCCTGGGGTAAATCTGGGAAAAAATGCGAATTTTGAGGTGAAATTTTTTCTCCCAGAATTTCGATCCCAAAAACCCCAAAACTTTATCCCAAATTTCCGGGTTTTTCCAGGTGTTCCGGAATTTTTCATCCAAAAAACCCAAAAATTCCCAGATTTTTTTCCAAATTTGGGAATTTCCATCCCAAAAAAAAAAAAAAATCCCCAAATCCCCAACGTTTGTCCCCAAAATCCCCGGATTTTTCCGGGAATTCTGGAACTTTGATCCCAAAAAAGTCCCAAAATCCCGAAGTTTCCCCCCAAATTCCCGGATTTTTTCCCGGAATTCCCATCCCAGAGCCCCCAACTCCCAAACCCGGATTTTCCCGGAATTCCCGGATTTCTCCTCTCTTCCAGCGCCGCCGGAGCACCTGGAGCTCTTCCGGAGCCTCTCCCTGCCCCGCGCCTTCCGAGCCCTGGTGGCCGCGCGTTCCCGGAAAATCCCGGAATTCCCGGCGGGAAAACGGCTGAGAACGGCGGCAGCGGGGCCGGGAGTCCGGAATTCCCGGAAAAATCCGGGAATTTGGGGGGGTTGGGGGTAAAATTTGGGGATTTTGGGACGGGAATTCTGGGGAAAAAAACAGGAATTTGGGGGGTTTCGGATGAAAAGTTTGGGATTTTTGGAAAAATCTGGGAATTTTGGGGTAAAAATTCGGGATTTGGGAGCTTTGGGATCGGAATTCCCGGAAAATTTGGGAATTTTGGGAGTTTTGGGATGAAAAGTTTGGGATTTTTGGAAAAGTCTGGGAATTTTGGGGTAAAATTTTGGGATTTGGGACGGGCATTCTGGGAAAATCTGGGAATTTTGGGGGTTTTGGGATGAAAAGTTGGGATTTCTGGAAAAATCTGGGAATTTTGGGGTAAAAATTTGGGATTTGGGGGTTTTGGGATCGGAATTCCCGGAAAATTTGGGAATTTTGGGGGTTTGGGGATGAAAAGTTCGGGATTTCTGGAAAAGTCTGGGAATTTTGGGGTAAAAATTTGGGATTTGGGGGTTTTGGCACAGGAATTCTGGGAAAAAAACGGGAATTTTGGGGATGAAAAGTTTGGGATTTTTGGAAAAATCTGGGAATTTTGGGGTAAAAATTCAGGATTTGGGAGTTTTGGGATCGGAATTCCCTGAAAATCTGGGAATTTTGGGGGTTTGGGGATGAAAAGTTTGGGATTTCTGGAAAAGTCTGGGAATTTTGGGGTAAAATTTTGGGGATTTGGGGGTTTTGGGATGGGAATTCTGGGAAAAAAACGGGAATTTTGGGGATGAAAAGTTTGGGATTTCTGGAAAAGTCTGGGAATTTTGGGGTAAAAATTTGGGATTTGGGATGGGAATTCTGGGAAAATCCGGGAATTTTGGCGTTTGGGGATGAAAAGTTTGAGATTCCCGGAAAAATCTGGGAATTTTGGGGTAAAAATTCGGGATTTGGGGGTTTTGGGACGGGAATTCTGGGAAAAAAACGGGAATTTTGGGGATGAAAAGTTTGGGATTTTTGGAAAAATCTGGGAATTTTGGGGTAAAAATTTGGGATTTGGGGGTTTTGGGATGGGAATTCTGGGAAAATTTGGGAATTTTGGGGGTTTTGGGATGAAAAGTTTGGGATTTTTGGAAAAATCTGGGAATTCTGGGGTAAAAAATTTGGGATTTGGGGGTTTTTGGATGGGAATTCTGGGAAAATTTGGGAATTTTGGGGGTTTGGGGATGAAAAGTTTGGGATTTCTGGAAAAGTCTGGGAATTTTGGGGTTAAAATTCGGGATTTGGGAGTTTTGGGACAGGAATTCTAGGAAGAAAAAAGGAATTTTGGCGATGAAAAGTTTGGGATTTTTGGAAAAATCTGGGAATTTTGGGGTAAAAATTTGGGATTTGGGGGTTTTGGGATGGGAATTCCCGGAAAATACGGGAATTTTGGGGGTTTTGGGATGAAAAGTTTGGGATTTCTGGAAAAGTCTGGGAATTTTGGGGTAAAAATTTGGGATTTGGGGGTTTTGGCACAGGAATTCTGGGAAAAAAACAGGAATTTTGGGGATGAAAAGTTTGGGATTTTTGAAAAAATCTGGGAATTTTGGGGTAAAAATTCAGGATTTGGGAGTTTTGGGATCGGAATTCCCTGAAAATCTGGGAATTTTGGGGGTTTGGGGATGAAAAGTTTGGGATTTCTGGAAAAAGTCTGGGAATTTTGGGGTAAAATTTTGGGGATTTGGGGGTTTTGGGATGGGAATTCTGGGAAAAAAACGGGAATTTTGGGGATGAAAAGTTTGGGATTTCTGGAAAAGTCTGGGAATTTTGGGGTAAAAATTTGGGATTTGGGATGGGAATTCTGGGAAAAATCCGGGAATTTTGGCGTTTGGGGATGAAAAGTTTGAGATTCCCGGAAAAATCTGAGAATTTTGGGGCAAAATTTTGGGATTTTGGGGATTTTGGGATCCGAATTCTGGAAAAAAGATGGGAATTTTGGGGATTGTTGGGTTAAAAATCTGGGATCTGGGGCTTTTAGGGGAGAAAATCCCAAATCCAGGGAAATCCCAGAATTCCTGGCGGGAACGGGGCCGGAATTAGGGAATTCCCGGAAAAATCCAGGAACCTGGGGGTAAAACTTTGGGATTTGGGGTTTCTTGGGATTGAAATTCCAGAACTCCTGGGAAAAATCCGGGAATTCTGCGACCCAGCCTCGGGATTTGGGGAGTTTGGGGTCAAAAATTCCGGAATTCCAGGGGGAAAAAACTGGGAATAAAAAAACTGGGAGAAATTTGGGGTTGGTTTTTTTTGGGGGGGGGGGGGGGGTAAAACTTGGAGGCTTGGGGGATTTTTTAGGGTTCCGGGGGGGAAAAAAAAATTGGGAATTCTGGGGTAAAACCTTGGGAATTTGGGTTTTTTTTTTTTTGGGGGGTGGGGGAGGGGAGGGAATCCTTCAATAAAAAAATGGGAATGAAAGAATCGTTGCGTGCCGGCTGCCGGTGGTTGGCGCTTACGGTGGGATCCGGGGAATTTTTGGGCTGGGATTGACGGGATTTTTTTGGGATTTTTGGGATCTGATGGGATCTTTTTTTTTGTTTTGTTTTCCTTTGGCTGGGATGGGATTTTTGGGGAGAATTTTTGGGGCGGGATTCCGATCCCGCCGGATTTGGGGGTTTTTTTTGGTGGGATTTGTTTGTTGGGAACGTTTGGATCCGAGGCTTTTCCCGGCCGGGAAATCCCAGCGTCTGTTGTTCCCGGGGTTCGTGGGGTCGGGAGTGGCGCTGCTGGAGACCCCTGCCTCAGTTTCCCTTCCAGCTCTGTCCTGGTTCCCAGGGCCCATTCCTGATTTTCCAACCTCATTCCTGATGATCCCAGTCCCATTCCCGGTGCCGCTCCCGTTCCCGATATCCCAAACCCATTCCCCATTTCCCCAATCCCAATCCCAGTTCCCATTCCTGATATCCTGACCCCATTCCCAATTTCCCATTCCCAGTTCCCAATCCCATTCACAGTTCCCAGGGCCCATTCCTGATATTCCAACCTCATTCCTGATGATCCCAGTCCCATTCCCGGTGCCGCTCCCGTTCCCGATATCCCAAACCCATTCCCCATTTCCCCAACCCCATTCCCAGTTCCCAATCCCAGTTCCCAGTTCCCAATCCCAGTTCCCATTCCCGATATCCTGACCCCATTCCCAATTTCCCATTCCCAATCCAAATCCCAGTTCCCATTCCCAATTTCCCATTCCCAATCCAAATCCCAGTTCCCATTCCCAATTTCCCATTCCCAGTTCCCAGGGCCCATTTCCCAAAATCCCAATCCCATTCCCAAAATCCCAATCTCATTCCTGATATCCCAATCCCATTCCCAATTATCCCATTCCCAGTTCCCAGGGCCCATTCCCAAAATCCCAATTTCAGTCCAGGCTTTCCCAATCCCATTCCTGATTATCCCAATCCCAGTTCCCAATCCCGATATCCCGACCCCATTCCCAATTTCCCATTCTCAGTTCCCAGGGCCCATTCCCAAAATCCCAATCCCATTCCCAATTTTCCCATTCCCAGTTCCCAATCCCATTCACAGTTCCCAGGGCCCATTCCTGATTTTCCAACCTCATTCCTGATGATCCCAGTCCCATTCCCGGTGCCGCTCCCGTTCCCGATATCCCAAACCCATTCCCCATTTCCCCAACCCCAATCCCAGTTCCCAATCCCGATATCCTGACCCCCATTCCCAATTTCCCATTCCCAGTTCCCAGGGCCCATTCCCAAAATCCCAATCTCATTCCTGATATCCCAATCCCATTCCCGATTATCCCAATCCCAGTTCCCAGTTTCCCATTCCCAGTTCCCAGGGCCCATTCCCAAAATCCCAATTCCAGTCCAGGCTTTCCCAATCCCATTCCCGATTATCCCATTCCCACTTCCCAGTCCCACTCCCGGTTCCCAGTTCCAATTCCCGGTTCCCATTCCCGATATCCCGACCCCATTCCCAATTTCCCATTCCCAGTTCCCAGGGCCCATTCCCAAAATCCCAATCCCAGTTCCCAATCCCATTCCTGGCCCCGTTCCCAGTTCCCATTCCCAGTTCCCAAGGCCCATTCCCGCTGTCCTAGTTCCATTCCAGGTTTTCCCAACACCATTCCCGTTTATTCCGACACCATTCCCGATTATCCCAACCCCATTCCCAATTATCCCAATCCCATTCCCGACTATCCCAATCCCATTCCCAATTATCCCAACCCCATTCCCAATTATCCCAACCCCATTCCCAATTATCCCAACCCCATTCCCAATTATCCAAATCCCATTCCCGATTATCCCAACCCCATTCCCGACTATCCCAATCCCATTCCCAATTATCCCAACCCCATTCCCAATTATCCCAATCCCATTCCCAATTATCCCAACCCCATTCCCGATTATTCTGACCCCATTCCCGTTTATCCCGACCCCATTCCCAATTATTCTGACCCCATTCCCGATTATCCCAATCCGATTCCCAATTATCCCAACCCCATTCCCAATTATCCCAACCCCATTCCTGATTAACCTGGCAGCATTCCCTGTTCCCATTCCCATTATCCCGAGCCAGTTCCTGATTATCCCAATCCCATTCCCAGTTCCCATTCCCGCTTCCCAATCCCAATCCCGATATCCTGATCCCATTCCCAATATCTCAATCCCATTCCCGATATCCCAAACCCATTCCAGTTTATCCCAATCCCAATCCCAATATCCCATTCCTGACGATCTCACTCCCATTCCCAATTATGCAAATCCCATTCCCTGTTATCCTGGCCCCATTCCCAGTTCCCATTCCCGATTATCCCAGCCCCACTCCCGATATCCCAATCCCATTCCCGTTTATCCCAGCCCCATTCCCGATATCCCAGCCCCATTCCTGATTATCCTGACACCATTCCCAATTATCCCAACCCCATTCCCAGTTCCCAATCCCATTCCCGGTTCCTGCTCCATTCCCGATATCCCAACCCTATTCCCGAATATCCCGGCCCCAAGCCCGGTTCCCATTCCCGATATCCCAATCCCATTCCAGTTTATCCCAGCCCCATTCCTGGTTCCCATTCCCGATATCCCAATCCCATTCCCGATTATCCCATTCCCATTCCCGATATCCCAGCCCCATTCCCGATTATCCCATTCCCATTCCTGATATCCCAATCCCATTCCCGATTATCCCAAGCCCATTCCTGATGATCCTGGCCCCATTCCCTGTTCCCATCCCCATTATCCCAGCCCCATTCCCGATATCCCAGCCCCATTCCTGATTATCCTGACACCATTCCCAATTATCCCAACCCCATTCCCAATTATCCCAACCCCATTCCCGACTATCCCAACCCCATTCCCAATTATCCCAATCCCATTCCCAATTATCCCAACCCCATTCCCGACTATCCCAACCCCATTCCCAATTATCCCAACCCCATTCCCAATTATCCCAACCCCATTCCCCGATTATCCCAATCCCATTCCTGATTAACCTGGCAGCATTCCCTGTTCCCATTCCCATTATCCCGAGCCAGTTCCTGATTATCCCAATCCCATTCCCAGTTCCCATTCCCGGTTCCCAATCCCATTCCCGATATCCTGATCCCATTCCCAATATCTCAATCCCATTCCCGATATCCCAAACCCATTCCAGTTTATCCCAATCCCAATCCCAATATCCCATTCCTGACGATCTCACTCCCATTCCCAATTATGCAAATCCCATTCCCTGTTATCCTGGCCTCATTCCCAGTTCCCATTCCCATTTATCCCAGCCCCATTCCCGATATCCCAGCCCCATTCCTGATTATCCTGACACCATTCCCAATTATCCCAACCCCATTCCCAGTTCCCAATCCCATTCCCGGTTCCTGCTCCATTCCCGATATCCCAACCCTATTCCCGAATATCCCGGCCCCAAGCCCGGTTCCCATTCCCGATATCCCAATCCCATTCCAGTTTATCCCAGCCCCATTCCTGGTTCCCATTCCCGATATCCCAATCCCATTCCCGATTATCCCATTCCCATTCCCGATATCCCAGCCCCATTCCCGATTATCCCATTCCCATTCCTGATATCCCAATCCCATTCCCGATTATCCCAAGCCCATTCCTGATGATCCTGGCACCATTCCCTGTTCCCATCCCCATTATCCCAGCCCCATTCCCGATATCCCAGCCCCATTCCTGATTATCCTGACACCATTCCCAATTATCCCAACCCCATTCCCAGTTCCCAATCCCATTCCCGGTTCCTGCTCCATTCCCGATATCCCAACCCTATTCCCGAATATCCCGGCCCCAAGCCCGGTTCCCATTCCCGATATCCCAATCCCATTCCCGATTATCCCATTCCCATTCCCGATATCCCAGCCCCATTCCCGATATCCCAAGCCCATTCCCGATTATCCCATTCCCATTCCAGTTTATCCCAGCCCCATTCCTGGTTCCCATTCCCAATATCCCAATCCCATTCCCGATTATCCCATTCCCATTCCCGATATCCCAGCCCCATTCCCGATTATCCCATTCCCATTCCTGATATCCCAATCCCATTCCCGATTATCCCATTCCCATTCCCGATATCCCAGCCCCATTCCCGATATCCCAAGCCCATTCCCGATATCCCAAGCCCATTCCTGATGATCCTGGCACCATTCCAGGTTCCCATTCCCGATATCCCAGCCCCATTCCCGATATCCCAATCCCATTCCAGTTTTTCCCAATGGCATTCCCGATATCCCAGCCCCATTCCCGATATCCCAATCCCATTCCCAATTATCCCATTCCCATTCCTGATATCCCAGCCCCATTCCCGATTATCCCATTCCCATTCCTGATATCCCAATCCCATTCCCGATTATCCCATTCCCATTCCCGATATCCCAAGCCCATTCCCGATATCCCAAGCCCATTCCTGATGATCCTGGCACCATTCCAGGTTCCCATCCCCATTATCCCAGCCCCATTCCCTATATCCCAATCCCATTCCCGATTATCCCAATGGCATTCCCGATATCCCGGCCCCATTCCCGATATCCCAATCCCATTCCCGATTATCCCATTCCCGATATTCCAATCCCATTCCCGATTATCCCATCCCCATTATCCCAGCCCCATTCCCGATATCCCAATCCCATTCCCGATTATCCCATCCCCATTATCCCAGCCCCATTCCCGATATCCCAATCCCATTCCCGATTATCCCATCCCCATTATCCCAGCCCCATTCCCGATATCCCATTTCCCATTCCCAGTTCCCATTATCCCACACCCATTCCTGATTGTCCCAATCCCATTCCCTCGATCCCAATCCCATTCCCGGTTGCTCTGATCCCGGGTTTCCCATTCCCGCTTTCCCATCCTGATCCCATTCCCGGCTGTTATCCCGGTTTTCCATCCCGATCCCATTCCGGGTTTTCCCATTCCTGGTTTTCCATCCCAATCCTATTCCTGGTTTTCCCATTCCGGGTTTTCCATTCCCGGTTGTTCTCCTGTTTATCCCATTTATCCCACCCATTCCCATTCCCGATCCTTTCCCGGTTTTCCATCCCAATCCCATTCCGGGTTTTCCATTCCCAGTTGTTCTTATCCCGGTGATCCCATTCCCAATTATTCCATTCCAGGTTTTCCATTCCCGATTTTCCATCCCAATCCCATTCCGGGTTCTCCATTCCGGGTTTTCCATTTCCCTATCCCATTCCGGGTTTCCCATTCCCGTTTTCCCATTCCCGATTTTCCATCCCAATCCCATTCCGGGTTTTCCATTCCCAGTTGCTCTCACCCCGGTGATCCCATTCCCCGCCATATCCCATTCCTGGTTTTCCATTCTGGGTTTTCCTTTCCGGGTTTTCCATTCCCGGTTTTCCATCCCAATCCTATTCCGGGTTTTCCATTCCGGGTCTTCTATCCCGATCCCATTCCGGGCTTTCCATCCCAATCCCATTCCCGATTTTCCCATTCCTGGTTTTCCATCTCCCGATTTTCCCATTCCCTATTTTCCCATTTCCAGTTTTCCATCCCAATTCCGCGTTTTCCATTCCAGGTTGTTCTCATCCCAGTGATCCCATTCCCGTTCTGATCCCATTCCGGGTTTTCCATTCCCGGTTTTCCATCTCCCAGTCCCACTCCAGGTTTCCCATTCCAGGTTTTCCCATTCCCAATTTTCCATCCCGATCCCATTCTGGAGTTTCCATTCCAGGTTTTCCATCCCAATCCCATTCCGGGTTTCCCATTCCTGGTTTCCCATTCCCAGTTTTCCATCCCGATCCCATTCCCGGTTTCCCATTACGGGTTTTCCATTCCCGGTTTTCCATCCTGATCCCATTCCGGAGTTTCCATTCCCGGTTTTCCATCCCAATCCCATTCCGGAGTTTCCATTCCCGGTTTTCCATTCCCAGTTTTCCATCCCGATCCCATTCCAGGTTTTCCCATTCCCGGTTTTCCATCCCAATCCCATTCTGGGTTTCCCATTCCTGGTTTTCCATCCTGATCCTATTCCGGGTTTTCCATTCCGGGTTTTCCATTCCGGGTTTTCCATTCCGGTTTTTCCATTCCAGGTTTTCCATTTCCCAATCCCATTCCGGGTTTCCCATTCCCGGTTTCCCATTCCCGGTTTTCCATCCCGATCCCGTTCCAGGTTTCCCATTCCGGATTTTCCATTCCCGGTTTTCCATCCCAATCCCATTCCGGGTTTCCCATTCCGGGTTTCCCATTCCGGGTTTCCCATCCCAATCCCATTCCGGGTTTTCCATTCCGGGTTTTCCATTTCCCAATCCCATTCCGGGTTTCCCATTCCAGGTTTTCCCATTCCCAGTTTTCCATCCCGATCCCATTCTGGGTTTCCCATTCCGGGTTTCCCATCCTGATCCCATTCCGGGTTTTCCATTCCGGGTTTTCCATTTCCCAATCCCATTCCGGGTTTCCCATTCCCGGTTTTCCATCCCGATCCCATTCTGGGTTTCCCATTCCGGGTTTCCCATCCTGATCCCATTCCGGGTTTTCCATTCCGGGTTTTCCATTTCCCAATCCCATTCCGGGTTTCCCATTCCCGGTTTTCCATCCCGATCCCATTCTGGGTTTTCCATTCCGGGTTTTCCATCCCAATCCCTTTCCGGGTTTCCCATTCCCGGTTTCCCATTCCCGGTTTTCCATCCCGATCCCATTCCCGGTTTTCCATTCCGGGTTTTCCATTCCCGGTTTTCCATCCCGATCCCATTCCGGAGTTTCCATTCCAGGTTTTTTATCCCAATCCCATTCTGGGTTTCCCATTCAGGGTTTTCCATTCCGGGTTTCCCACTCCGGGTTTCCCATTCCCGGTTTTCCATCCAGATCCCATTCCCAGTTTCCCATTCCCGGTTTTCCATCCCGATCCCATTCCGGGTTTTCCATTCCGGGTTTCCCATCCCGATCCCATTCCCAGTTTCCCATTCCAGGTTTTCCCATTCCCAGTTTTCCATCCCGATCCCATTCCGGAGTTCCCATTCCCGGTTTTTTATCCCAATCCCATTCTGGGTTTCCCATTCCGGGTTTCCCATTCCGGATTTTCCATTCCCAGTTTTCCATCCTGATCCTATTCCGGGTTTCCCATTCCAGGTTTTCCCATTCCCAGTTTTCCATCCCGATCCCATTCTGGGTTTCCCATTCCGGGTTTCCCATCCTGATCCCATTCCGGGTTTTCCATTCCGGGTTTTCCATTTCCCAATCCCATTCCGGGTTTCCCATTCCCGGTTTTCCATCCCGATCCCGTTCCAGGTTTCCCATTCCGGATTTTCCATTCCCGGTTTTCCATCCCAATCCCATTCCGGGTTTCCCATTCCGGGTTTTCCATTCCTGGTTTTCCATCCCGATCCCATTCCGGGTTTTCCATTCCCGTTTTTCCACCCCCATCCCATTCCGGAGTTTCCATTCCCGGTTTTCTCCTGGTTTTTTTTGGGTTCTTTTGGGGATTTTTTTTTTTTATTTTTCCTAATTTTGCGAAGTTTTTGGGATTTGGGGTTGACCGGAGATTTGGGATTTGCATTTTTTGGGGGAATTTGGGGGAGTTTTCCTGGGATTTCTGGAGGAGTTTTTTGGAATTTGAGACTTTTCCGGGCGGGGGTTGGGGGGGGGGAAGGAATTTTGGGATTTTTTTTTTTCCCTGTAAATCGGGGTTGGTTTTTTTTTTTTTTTGGAGAGTTCGGAATTTCCGGCTTTTTGGGGATTTGGAGGCTCCGGGTCTCCTCTGGGGATTTTTTGGGGATTTTCGGGATTTGGGATTTTAATTTTGGGGTGTTTTTTTGGGTTTTTTTTTGGGATTTGTGGGTTTTTTGGGAATTCAGGTTGGGTTTTTTTTTTTCCTTTGGGAGTTCTTTTTCGGGAATTTTGGGGCTTTTGGGATTTCGGGGCTTCCGTGGATTTGGGGTTCGAGGCTTTTTAGCACCTGAGGTTTTTGGGATTTTCCTCTGGAACTTGGGCATTTTTTTTGGGAACGCTTCGGGTTCCTCCTGGAAGCTGGAGGTTTTGGGACTTGCGGTTTTCTTGGGAATGTTGCTTTTTTGGGAATTTCGGTTTTGCTGGGCGGTTTTTTTTCCGGGATTTTCCCGGAATTTGCCGGGATTGGTTGGGATTTGAGGTTTTCTTCAATTTCATTCCTTTTTGGAGATTTGACGGGTTTTTTTCCGGGGTCGGAATTTGGGGTTTGTCTTGGAATTTTGGGTTTTTTTGAGATTTGGACTTTTCTCCATTTTGCATTTTTTTGGGATCCGGAACTTTCGGGGATTTGGATTTCTTTGGGATTTTGGGGGGGGGGGTTTTTTGGGGAATTTTTTTTTTTTTTTTTTTTCCTTTTGTGTTTTGGCTTTTTTGGGAAGAAGAAAAACCTGGAATGTTCCAGGGAGAGATTCCCAGTCCCTGGATTCCAAAGGAATCCAGGAAATTCCCGAGCTGGGAGGGTCCCAGCGGATCCAGGGAAATCTCGGAGCCTTTTCCAGAGGGAGATTCCCGGGAAACTCCACCCGAGCCATTCCCAAATTCCCAAAAGAATTCCCGACACTCCCGGGGCCGCGGTGCGGATGTCGACATTTATTGGGAATTCCCGAGCGCGGAGATGAAACTTGGGGGGGGAAAACGGGATTTTCAGGGAAAAACCCCTTAAGTTTGGGAAAAAATGCCTGAATTTTGGGAAAAAAACCCTGGAATTTTAGGGAAAAAAACACGGAATTTTGGGGAAGAACCTGGGATATGGGGGAAAACCTCAGAGTGTGGGAAATAACCCGGAATTTTGGGAAAAACCCCACATTTTGGGAAGAGACCCCAAGATTTGTGGGGAAAAAACCCAGAATTTTGTGAAATTATCCAGAGGTTTAGGAAAAACCCTGGGATTCTGGGAAAAAAACCCGGGAATTTCGGGAAAAAACATCCGAATTTCGGGAAAAAAAAAAAACCCAGATTTTTTTGGGGGAAAAATCCCCAAATTGCCAGTTTTCTGTCGTTCCAACTCCACCTGGAGAAGCCTGAGGATGGATTTTTTTTCCCAAAAAATCTGGGTTTTCCCCCCCAAAAAAAAATCCCATTCCAAGGGACCTGGAGCCTGGCAGGCTGCCGGGAATTCTCCACCCCGGATCCTCCCTTTGGGATTTTCCATCTGCGGTTTTCCGTTTGGGATTTTGCATTTGGAATTTTCCATCCGGGGTTTTTCTTCTGGGATTTCCCCTCTGGAATTTTCCACTTGGGATTTCACACCCGGGGCTTTCCATTTGGGATTTTCCCCTCCAGAATATTTCCCATTTATGATTCTCCTCTGGGATTTCCCACTTGGGATTTTCCGTCCCGAATTTCCCATTTGGGGGGTTTTCCATTCCGGATTTTTCCCTCTGGGATTTTCCCGTCCAGGAATTTCCATTTGCGATTTCCCATTTGGGGTTTTCCATCCCGGATTTCCCATTTGGATTTTCCCATTTGGAATTTCCCATTTATGCTGCTCCCCTGGGATTTTCCATTTGGGATTTCCCATTTGGGATTTTCCATCCCGAATTTCCCATTTGGGGGGTTTTCCATCCCGGAATTTTTCCCTCTGGGATTTTCCCGTCCAGGAGTTTCCATTTGCGATTTCCCATTTGGGGTTTTCCATCCGGGATTTCCCATTTGGAATTTCCCATTTGGAATTTCCCATTTATGCTGCTCCCCTGGGATTTTCCATTTGGGATTTCCCATCTGGGGTTTCCCATTTGGGATTTTCTATCCAGAATTTTCCATTTGGGATTTCCCACCTGGGATTTTCCAACCCAAATTTCCCATTTGGGGTTTTCCATCCGGAATTTTTCCCTCTGGGATTTTCCCGTCCAGGAGTTTCCATTTGCGATTTCCCATTTGGGGTTTTCCATCCCGGATTTCCCATTTGGAATTTCCCATTTGGAATTTCCCATTTATGCTGCTCCCCTGGGATTTTCCATTTGGGGTTTCCCATTTGGGATTTTCCAACCCAAATTTCCCATCTGGGATTTTCCATCCCGGATTTTTCCCTCTGGGATTTTCCCATCCAGGAGTTTCCATTTGCGATTTCCCATTTGGGGTTTTCCATCCCGGATTTCCCATTTGGAATTTCCCATTTGGAATTTCCCATTTATGCTGCTCCCCTGGGATTTTCCATTTGGGATTTCCCATTTGGGATTTTCCATCCCGAATTTCCCATTTGGGGTTTTCCATATCCAGAATTTTTCCCTCTGGGATTTTCCCGTGCAGGAGTTTCCATTTGCGATTTCCCATTTGGGGTTTTCCATCCTGGATTTCCCATTTGGAATTTCCCATTTATGCTGCTCCCCTGGGATTTTCCATTTGGGATTTCCCATTTGGGATTTCCCATCTGGGGTTTCCCATTTGGGATTTTCTATCCAGAATTTTCCATTTGGGATTTCCCACTCGGGATTTTCCGTCCCTAATTTCCCATTCGCAGTTTCTCGTTTTTATGACTCGTCCTTCGGGATTTTCCCATTTGGAATTTTATTTGGGGATTTCCTATTTGAGATTTTTCCCATCCGGTATCTTCCATCTGGAATTTTCCACTTTGGGTTTTCCATCCCGGCTTCTCCATGAGGGGTCTCCCATCCGGGATTTCCCATCCGGGAATTTCCATCCGCAATTTTCCTTCAGGGATTTTCCATCCGGATTTTTCCTTTTGGGGCTTTTCCTACTTGGGATTTTCCATCCAGTCTCTTCCATCTGGAATTTTCCATGCGGGAATTTCCATCCGGAATTTTTCATCCGCAATTTCCCATTTGGGACTTCCACAGCCGGGATTTCCCATCCGGGATTTTCCCATCCGGGATTTTCCCTCTCCCAACCCCACCCCCTCAGTTTCTCGCCTCCTTCCCGCCTCTTCAATTCCTGGATTTCCCGAGGAATTCCCGTTATCCCAAAACAAAAAAAAAAAATCCCCACCCCACAAAAAAAACCCCCGGAGAATCCCAGGAAAACCGGGGACGATCCCAAAAAGCAAATCGACGATGCCGAGGGATTTTTTTGGGGAATTCCGGAATTCCGACGGGAGGCTCAGTAGACACAGAGATCCGGGAATTTCATCTCGTACACCGGGATGGAGTGGGGCTGGGGCTGGGATTGGGATTGGGATTGGGGCTGGGATTGGGATGGGGACGGGCCCAGCACGGCCGGGACGGCGCCGGACGGACTCGGAGGCGGCCTGGGAAAAATCCGGGATCAGCCGGAAAAACGGGGAAAGAGCAGGGAGAGGGGGGTGGGGTGGGGAAAAGCGGGAATTCGGGCGGGAAATCGGGATTTGGGATGGGAAAAGTGGGAAATTGGGGTGGGAAAAGTGGGGATTTGGGGTGGGAAAAGCGGAAATTTGGGGTGGGAAAAGTGGGAAATTGGGGTGGGAAAAGTGGGGATTTGGGGTGGGAAATCGGGATTTGGGAAAGGGAAAATGGGATTTGGGGTGGGAGAAGTGGGAAATTGGGGTGGGAAAAGCGGGAATTTGGGGCGGGAAATTGGGATTTGGGATGGGAAAAGTGGGAATTTGGGGTGGGAAAAGCGGGAATTTGGGGTGGGAAATCGGGATTTGGGATGGGAAAAGTGGGAATTTGGGGTGGGAAATTGGGATTTGGGAAAGGGACATTGGGATTTGGGATGGGAAAAGTGGGAAATTGGGGTGGGGAAAAGTGGGGATTTGGGGTGGGAAAAGTGGGAATTTGGGGCGGGAAATTGGGATTTGGGGTGGGAAATCGGGATTTGGGGTGGGAAAAGTGGGAAATTGGGGTGGGAAAAGTGGGGATTTGGGGTGGGAAATTGGGATTTGGGGTGGGAAATCAGGATTTGGGGCGGGAAATTGGGATTTGGGATGGGAAAAGTGGGAAATTGGGGTGGGAAAAGTGGGAAATTGGGGTGGGAAATTGGGATTTGGGAAAGGGAAAATGGGATTTGGGATGGGAAAAGTGGGAAATTGGGGTGGGAAAAAGTGGGGATTTGGGGTGGGAAAAGTGGAAATTTGGGGCGGGAAATTGGGATTTGGGGTGGGAAATCAGGATTTGGGGCGGGAAATTGGGATTTGGGATGGGAAAAGTGGGAAATTGGGGTGGGAAAAGTGGGAAATTGGGGTGGGAAATTGGGATTTGGGAAAGGGAAAATGGGATTTGGGATGGGAAAAGTGGGAAATTGGGGTGGGAAAAATGGGAAATTGGGGTGGGAAAAGTGGGAATTTGGGGTGGGAAATCGGGATTTGGGGTGGGAAATTGGGATTTGGGAAAGGGACATTGGGATTTGGGATGGGAAAAGTGGGAATTTGGGGCGGGAAAAGTGGGAAATTGGGGTGGGAAATTGGGATTTGGGAAAGGGAAAATGGGATTTGGGATGGGAAAGTGGGAAATTGGGGTAGGAAATTGGGGTGGGAAATTGGGATTTGGGAAAGGGAAATTGGGATTTGGGATGGGAAAAGTGGGAATTTAGGGCAGGAAATTGGGATTTGGGATGGGGAAAGTGGGAAATTGGGGTGGGAAAAGTGGGGATTTGGGGTGGGAAAAGTGGGAAATTGGGGTGGGAAAAGTGGGGATTTGGGGCGGGAAATTGGGATTTGGGATGGGAAAATGGGATTTGGGATGGGAGAAGTGGGAATTTGGGGTGGGAAAAGTGGGAAATTGGGGTGGGAAAAGTGAGGATTTGGGAAAGGGAAAATGGGATTTGGGGTGGGAAAAGTGGAAATTTGGGGTGGGAAATTGGGATTTGGGAAAGGGAAATTGGGATTTGGGATGGGAAAAGTGGGAAATCGGGATTTGGGGTGGGAAATCGGGATTTGGGGGGGGGAAATTGGGATTTGGGATGGGAAATGTGGGAATTTGGGGTGGGAAAAGCGGGAATTTGGGGCGGGAAATTGGGATTTGGGATGGGAAAAGTGGGAAATCGGGATTTGGGGTGGGAAATCGGGATTGGGGGGGGGGAATTGGGATTTGGGATGGGAAATGTGGGAATTTGGGGTGGGAAAAGCGGGAATTTGGGGCGGGAAATTGGGATTTGGGAAAGGGAAAATGGGATGGGAGAAGAAGTGGGATTTGGGATGGGAAAACAGAGATATGGGAACAGGAAATTGGGATTTGGGAAATGGGGATTTGGGATGGGAAAATGGGATTTGGGAACAAGAAATTGAGATGGGAAAAGGGGATTTGGGATGGGAAATTGGGATTTTGGAACGGGAAATTGGGAAGGAAAAGGGGATTTGGGGTGGGAAAATGGGAATTTGGGACAGGAAAGGGGATTTAGAAATGAGAAATTGGGATTTGGGAAAAGGGGATTTGGGATTTGGGAAATGGGATTTGGGGTGGGAAAAGTGGATTTGGGTGGGAAAAATTGGAAATTGGGGTGGGAAAAGGGGATTTAGAAACAGGAAATGGGGATTTTGGAAAGGGGATTTGGGATGGGAATAAATGGGAATTTGGGATGGGAAATTGCGATTTGGGATGGGAAATGTGGGAATTCGGGGTGGGAAAATGGGAATTTGAGATGGGAAATTGGGATTTGGGAAGAGGAAATTGGGATGGGGAATTGGGAAGGAAAAAGGGATTTGGGGTGGGAAAAATGGGAATTTGGGATGGGGAAAAGGGGATTTAGAAATGAGAAATTGGGATTTGGGAAAAGGGGATTTGAGGTGGGAACAACGGGATTTGGGATTTGGGAAAAGGGGGGTTGGGAACAGGAAAAGTGGAATTTGGGAAATGGGATTTGGGGTGGGAAAAGTGGGAAGGGAAATGGGATTTGGGATGGGAAAAGAGGAGGGAAACGGGGATTTGGGAACAGGAAAATTGGGAAGGAAAAGGAGATTTGAGCCGGGACAAATTCCCATTCCCAAATCCCAGCCCCAAACCCAAATTCCCATCCCCAGTCCCAAATCCTGACCCCATTCCCGAATCCCATCCCCAATCCCAAATTCCAAATCCCCATTCCCACATTCCTCTCCCCGAATTCCCAGATTCCCGATTCCCATCCCTGATCCCAAATTCCCGGATTCCCATTCCCAATCCCAAATCCTGTCTCACTCCCAAATTCCCGTTCCAATTCCCTATTTCCCATTCCCGATTCCTGGCTCATTCCCAAATTCCCGTCCCCAATCCCGAATTCCCGATCCTGAATTCCCAAATTCACATTCCCGATCCCAAATCCCGTCTCGTTCCCAAATTCCCATTCCTATTCCCGAATTCCAAATGCCCATTCCCGCATTCCTGTCCCCGATCCCACATTCCCAGTAACAAATTCCCGACCCCGAATTCCCAAATTCCCGATCCCAAATTCCCATTTCCGAATTCCCGATTCCAGATTCCCAATCCCTCATTCCCACATTCCCTCATTCCCAATCTCAAAACCCCAATTTCCCAATCCCAAATTCCTGATCCTGATTCTCTCATTCCCAGTCACAAATCCCAGATCCCAAATTCCCAAATCCCCTCATTCCTGAATTCCTGATCCCAAATCCCAAATTCCCGGTCCTAAATTCCAAATTCCCAAATCCCCAATCCCAAATCTGCGATCTCGAATTCCCCAGTCCCAAATTCCTGAATTCCCTCATTCCCAAATCCCTGAATTCCCCAATTCCCGGATCCCGAATTTCCCGAATTCCCCGATCCCGAATTCCCCGATTCCCCAATTCCTCGATCCCGAATACCGGATTTCCCCGATCCCGAATTTCCCGAATTCCCCGATCCTGAATCCCCGAATTCCCCAATCCCAAATTCCCAAATTCCGAATTCCCCAATCCCAAATCCCCGAATCCCCGAATTCTCCGATCCCGAATTCCCTAATTCCCAGAATTCCCCGAATGCCCAGATCCCGAATTCCCGAATTCCCTGTTCCCGAATTCCCCGAATTCCCGAACTCCCTGATCCCGGAATCCCCGAATCCCCGATCCCGAATTCCCCGATCCCCAAATTCCCCAATCCCGAATTCCCCGAATTCCCCGTTCCCGAATTCCCGAATCCCCGAATTCTCCGATCCCGAATTCCCGAATTCCCAGAATTCCCCGAATGCCCAGATCCCGAATTCCCTAATTTCCCGTTCCCGAATTCATCGAATTCCCGAATTCCCTGATCCCAGAATCCCTGAATCCCCGAACCCGAATTCCCAAATCCCCAAATTCTCCGCTCCCAAATTCCCCGCTCCTGAATTCCCCGATCCCGAATTCCCCGATTCCCCAATTCCCCGATTCCCCAATTCCTCGATCCCGAATACCGGATTTCCCCGATCCCGAATTTCCCGAATTTCCTGAATTCCCCGAATGCCCAGATCCCGAATTCCCGAATTTCCTGAATTCCCCGAATGCCCAGATCCCGAATTCCCGAATTTCCCGTTTCCGAATTCCCCGAATTCCCGAATTCCCTGATCCCGGAATCCCCAAATTCCCGAATCCCCAAATTCTTCACTCCCAAATTCCCCGATCCTGAATTCCCCAATTCCTGAATTCCCCGATGCCGAATTCCCCGAATTTCCCAATCCCCCCGAATCCCCGAATTCTCCGCTCCCAAATTCCCCCTTCCCGAATTCCCGAATCCCCGAATTCCCCGATCCCGAATTCCCAAATCCCTGAATCACTGAATTCCCAAATCCCTAATTCCCCGATCCTGAATCCTCGAATTCCCCAATCCCAAATTCCCAAATCCCTGAATTCCCCGATCCCGAATTCCCCATTCCCGAATTCCCGAATCCCCGATCCCGAATTCCCAAATCCCTGAATCCCTGAATTCCCAAATCCCAAATTCCCCGATCTCGAATCCCCGAATTCTCCATTCCTGAATTCCCCGATCCCAAATCCCTGAATTCCCCGAATTCCCCGATCCCGAATTCCCGAATTCCCCGTTCCCAAATTCCCCGACTTCCCCATTCCTGAATTCCCCGAATTCCCTCATCCCAAATTCCCCGATCCCAAATTCCCCGAATTCCCAAATTCCCCGAATTCCCAAATTCCCCGAATTCCCGAACTCCCCGATCCCGAATCCCTGAATTCCCCGATCCTGAATTTCCCGAATTCCCCAATCCCGAATCCCCGAATTCCTGAAATTCCCCGATCCCGAATTCCCAAATCCCTGAATTCCGAATTCCCCGATCCCGAATTTCCCAAATTCCCCAATCCTGAATCTCCGAATTCCCCGATCCCGAATTCCCAAATTCCCAAATCCCTGAATCCCTGAATTCCCAAATCCCGAATTCCCCGATCCCGAATTCCCAGACTTCCCCGTTCCTGAATTCCCCGAATTCCCCGATCCCGAATCCCCGAATTTCCGAATTCCCCGATCCCGAATTCCCCAATCCCGAATTCCTGAATCCCTGAATTCCCCGATCCCGAATTCCCTGGAATTCCCGAATTCCCCGATCCCGAATCCCAGAATTCCCCGATCCCGAATTCCCCGAATTCCCCGATCCCGAATCCCCGAATTCCCGAAATTCCCCGATCCCGAATTCCCAAATCCCTGAATTCCGAATTCCCCGATCCTGAATCCCCGAATTCCCCGATCCCAAATTCCCTGAATTTCCGAATTCCCCGATCCCAAATTCCCCGAATTCCCTGATCCCGAATTCCCCGGAATTCCCGAATTCCCCGATCCCGAATCCCAGAATTCTCCATTCCCAAATTCCCTGAATTCCACGATCCCCAATTCCCCGAATTCCCGAATCCCGAATTCCCCGTTCTCAAATTCCCCGAATTCCCAAATTCCCCGATCCCGAATCCCCGAATTCCCTGATCCCGAATCCCCGAATTCCCCGATTCCGAATTCCCAAATCCCTGAATCCCTGTATTCCCAAATCCCGAATTCCCTGATTTCGAATCCCCGAATTCTCCATTCCCGAATTCCCCGATCCCGAATTCCTGAATTCCCCGAATTCCCTGATCCCAAATTCTCTGAATTCCCGAATTCCCCGATCCCCGAATTCCCCGTTCCCAAATTCCCCGAATTCCCCGATCCCAAATTTCCCAAATTCCCAAATCCCTGAATTCCCTGATACCGAATCCCTGAATTCCCCAATCCCGAATCCCTGAATTCCCCAATCCCGAATTCCCAAATCCCTGAATTCCGAATTCCCCGATCCCGAATTTCCCGAATTCCCGAATCCCGCATTCCCCGTTCTCAAATTCCCCGAATTCCCCAAATTCCCAAATTCCCCGATCCCGAATCCCCGAATTCCCGAATTCCCCGATCCCGAATCCCCGAATTCCCCAATCCCGAATTCCCAGATCCCTGAATTCCGAATTCCCCGATCCCGAATTTCCCGAATTCCCCGATCCTGAATCTCCGAATTCCCGAATTCCCCGATCCTGAATTCCCGAATTTCCCGTTTCCAAATTCCCCGAATTCCCGAATCCCGGAATCCCCGAATTCCCCGATCCCGAATTCCCAAATTCCCCGAATTCCCCGACTTCCCCGTTCCTGAATTCCCCGAATTCCCCGATCCCGAATTCCCCGAATTCCCGAATTCCCCGATCCCAAATTCCCCGAATTCCCGAATTCCCCGATCCCGAATCCCCGAATTCCCCGACTTCCCCGATCCTGAATCCCTGACTTCCCCGATCCCCAATCCCGGAATCCCCGATCCCGAATTCCCCGGAATTCCCGAATTCCCCGATCCCAAATTCCCTGAATTTCCGAATTCCCCGATCCCAAATTCCCCGAATTCCCCGATCCCGAATTCCCCGGAATTCCCGAATTCCCCGATCCCGAATCCCAGAATTCTCCATTCCCAAATTCCCTGAATTCCCCGATCCCGGATTCCCCAATTCCCCGAATTCCCGAATCTCGAATTCTCCGTTCTCGAATTCCCTGAATTCCCAGAATTCCCAAATTCCCCGATCCCGAATCCCCGAATTCCCTGATCCCGAATCCCCGAATTCCCCAATCCCGAATTCCCAAATCCCTGAATTCCGAATTCCCCGATCCTGAATTCCCCGATTCCGAATTTCCCGTATTCCCCAATCCCGAATCCCCAAATTCCCCGATCGCAAATTCCCGAATTCCCAAATCCCTGAATCCCTGTATTCCCAAATCCCGAATTTCCTGATTTCGAATCCCCGAATTCTCCATTCTCGAATTCCCCGATCCCGAATTTCTGAATTCCCCGAATTCCCCGATCCCAAATTCCCCAAATTCCCCGATCGCAAATTCCCGAATTCCCAAATCCCTGAATCCCTGTATTCCCAAATCCCGAATTTCCTGATTTCGAATCCCCGAATTCTCCATTCTCGAATTCCCCGATCCCGAATTTCTGAATTCCCCGAATTCCCCGATCCCAAATTCCCCAAATTCCCCGATCCCGAATTCCCGAATTCCCTGATCCCGAATTCCCGAATTCCCCGATCCCAAATTCCCCGGATTCCCAAATTCCCCAATCCCGAATCCCCGAATTCCCCGATCCCGAATTCCCGAATTCCCTGATCCCGAATTCCTGAATCCTCGAATTCCCCGATCCCAAATTCCCTGAATTTCCGAATTCCCCGATCCCAAATTCCCCGAATTCCCCGATCCCGAATTCCCTGGAATTCCCGAATTCCCCGATCCCGAATCCCAGAATTCTCCATTCCCAAATTCCCTGAATTCCCCGATCCCGGATTCCCCAATTCCCCGAATTCCCGAATCTCGAATTCTCCGTTCTCGAATTCCCCGAATTCCCAGAATTCCCAAATTCCCCGATCCCGAATCCCCGAATTCCCTGATCCCGAATCCCCGAATTCTCCATTCCCGAATTCCCCGAATTCCCTGATCCCGAATTCCTGAATCCCCGAATTCCCCGATCCCGAATCCCCGAATTCCCCAATCCCGAATTCCCAAATCCCTGAATTCCGAATTCCCCGATCCCGAATCCCTGAATTCCCTCATCCCAAATTCCCCGATCCCAAATTCCCCGAATTCCCGAATTCCCCGATCCCGAATCCCCGAATTCCCTGATCCCAAATTCCCCGAATTCCCCGATCCTGAATCCCCGAATTCCCCGATCCCGAATTTCCCGAATTCCCGAATCCCGAATTCCCCGTTCTCAAATTCCCCGAATTCCCCAAATTCCCAAATTCCCCGATCCCGAATTCCCAAATTCCCCGATCCCGAATCCCCGAATTCCCCGATCCCGAATCCCCGAATTCCCCAATCCCGAATTCCCAAATCCCTGAATTCCGAATTCCCCGATCCCGAATTTCCCGAATTCCCCGATCCTGAATCTCCGAATTCCCGAATTCCCCGATCCTGAATTCCTGAATTTCCCGTTTCCAAATTCCCCGAATTCCCGAATCCCGGAATCCCCGATCCCGAATTCCCGAATCCCCAAATTCTCCGCTCCCAAATTCCCCGATCCTGAATTCCCCAATCCCCGAATTCCCCAATCCTGAATTCCCCGAATTCCCAGAATTCCTCAATCCCGAATTCCCTGATCCCGAATTCCCCGATCCTGAATTCCCCGATCCCGAATTCCCTGTTCCCGAATTCCCGAATTCCCCGATCCCGAATTCCCAAATCCCCGAATTCCTCGATCCCGAATTCCCCAATCCTGAATCCCTGAATTCCCCGAACCCGAATTCCCAAATTCCCCGAATTCCCCGACTTCCCCGATCCTGAATTCCCCGAATTCCCCGATCTCGAATCCCTGAATTCCCTCATCCCAAATTCCCCGATCCCAAATTCCCCGAATTCCCAAATTCCCTGATCCCAAATTCCCCGAATTCCCGAATTCCCTGATCCCGAATCCCCGAATTCCCCGATGCCGAATCCCCGAATTCCCCAATCCCAAATTCCCCGAATTCCCGAATTCCCTCATCCCGAATCCCCGAATTCCCCGATCCCGAATCCCAGAATTCCCCGATCCCGAATTCCCCGAATTCCCCGATCCCGAATTCCTGAATCCCTGAATTCCCCGATCCCGAATTCCCTGGAATTCCCGAATTCCCCGATCCCGAATCCCAGAATTCTCCATTCCCGAATTCCCTGAATTCCCTGATCCCGAATTCCCCGAATTCCCGAATCCCGAATTCCCCGAATTCCCAAATTCCCCGATCCTGAATCCCCGAATTCCCCGACTTCCCCGATCCCGAATCCCTGACTTCCCCGATCCCCAATCCCGGAATCCCCGATCCCGAATTCCCCGGAATTCCCGAATTCCCTGATCCCGAATTCCCTGAATTCCCGAATTCCCCGATCCCAAATTCCCCGAATTCCCCGATCCCGAATTCCCCGGAATTCCCGAATTTCCCGCTCCTGAATCCCAGAATTCTCCATTCCCAAATTCCCTGAATTCCCCGATCCCGAATTCCTGAATCCCTGAATTCCCCGATCCCGAATTCCCTGGAATTCCCGAATTCCCCGCTCCCGAATCCCAGAATTCTCCATTCCCAAATTCCCTGAATTCCCCGATCCCCAATTCCCCGAATTCCCGAATCCCGAATTCCCCGTTCTCAAATTCCCCGAATTCCCCGAATTCCCAAATTCCCCGATCCCGAATCCCCGAATTCCCCGACTTCCCCGATCCCAAATTCCCTGAATTTCCGAATTCCCTGATCCCAAATTCCCCGAATTCCCCGATCCCGAATTCCTGAATCCCTGAATTCCCCGATCCTGAATTTCCCGAATTCCCCGAATTCCCTGATCCCGAATCCCTGAATTCCCCAATGCCGAATCCCAGAATTCCCCGATCCCAAATTCCCCGAATTCCCGAATTCCCCGATCCCAAATTCCCCTAATTCCCCGATCCCGAATTCCTGAATCCCTGAATTCCCCGATCCCGAATTCCCTGGAATTCCCGAATTCCCCGATCCTGAATCCCCGAATTCCCCGATCCCGAATCCCCGAATTCCCCGATCCCGAATTCCCCGGAATTCTCGAATTCCCCGATCCCGAATTCCCAAATTTCCCGAATTCCCCGATCCCGAATTCCCAAATTTTCCGAATTCCCCGATCCCGAATTCCCAAATTTCCCGAATTCCCGAATTCCCGATCCCGAATTCCCGAATTTCCCGAATCCCCCAGAATCCCCGGAATCCCCGATCCCAAATTCCCCGAATTCCCTGATCCCGAATTCCTGAATCCCCGAATTCCCCGATCCCGAATTCCCTGAATTCCCTGATCCTGAATTCCCCGGAATTCCGGAATCGCCGACTTCCCCGATCCCGAATCCCGGAATCCCTGATCCCGAATCCCGGAATCCCTGATCCTGAATTCCCGAATTCCCTGTTCCCAAATTCCCCGAATTCCCCGATCCCGAATTCCCGAATTTCCCGAATCCCCCGGAATCCCCGAATTCCCCGATCCCGAATTCCCGAATTTCCCGATCCCGAATTCCCGAATTCCCGAATCCCCGGCGTTCCGTGCTCCCCGCTCCCGATGGCCGTGTCTGCGGGCTCTGACCGGACGCTGATCTGCAGGACCTGGTTCAGTTTGCTCTGCAGCAGCGACGCCTGCCGACGGCAATTAACGGGGCTAATTAACTAATTAATGAATCGCCTCGCCCACCCATTGATGGGTTAATGAACGGGAGTGAAGGGATTAATTAACGGGAGTGAACGGATTAATTAACGGGAGTGAATGGATTAATTAACGGGAGCGCTCTGCAGCAGCGACGCCTGCCGACGGCAATTAACGGGGCTCATTAACTAATTAATCACCTCATTCATTCATCAACCACGGGCATTCGTTCATTGACTAACGGGGATGCACTCATTAATTAACAGAAATGAGTGAATTAATTAACGGGAGTGAACGGATTAATTAACGGGAGCGCTCTGCAGCAGCGACGCCTGAGAACAGCAATTAACGGGGCTAATTAACTAATTAATCACCTCATTCATTCATCAACCACGGGCATTCGTTCATTGACTAACGGGGATGCACTCATTAATTAACAGAAATGACTGAATTAATTAACGGGAGTGAACGGATTAATTAACGGGAGCGCTCTGCAGCAGCGACGCCTGCCGACGGCAATTAACGGGGCTAATTAACTAATTAATGAATCGCCTCGCCCACCCATTGATGGGTTAATTAACCGGAGTGAAGGGATTAATTAACAGGAGTGAAGGGATTAATTAATGGGGATTCATTGATTAATTAACGGGAGTGAATGGATTAATTAACGGGGATTCATTCATTAATTAACGGGAGTGAATGGATTAATTAACGGGGATTCATTCATTAATTAACGGGAGTGAACGGATTAATTAACGGGGATTCATTCATTAATTAACGGGAGTGAATGGATTAATTAACGGGAGCGCTCTGCAGCAGCGACGCCTGCCGACGGCAATTAACGGGGCTAATTAACTAATTAATGAATCGCCTCAACCACCCATTGATGGGTTAATTAACGGGAGTGAAGGGATTAATTAACGGGAGTGAAGGGATTAATTAACGGGGATTCATTCATTAATTAACAGGAGTGAATGGATTAATTAACGGGGATTCATTCATTAATTAACGGGAGTGAAGGGATTAATTAACGGGAGTGAATGGATTAATTAACGGGGATTCATTCATTAATTAACAGGAGTGAATGGATTAATTAACGGGAGCGCTCTGCAGCAGCGACGCCTGCCGACGGCAATTAACGGGGCTAATTAACTAATTAATGAACCGCCTCGCCCACCCATTGATGGGTTAATGAACGGGAGTGAAGGCATTAATTAACGGGGATTCATTCATTAATTAACGGGAGTGAATGGATTAATTAACAGGAATGAATGGATTAATTAACAGGGATTCATTCATTAATTAACCGGGATTCATTCATTAATTAACAGGAGTGAATGGATTAATTAACGGGAGTGAATGGATTAATTAATGGGGATTCATTCATTAATTAACGGGAGTGAATGGATTAATTAACGGGGATTCATTCATTAATTAACGGGAGTGAATGGATTAATTAACGGGAGCGCTCTGCAGCAGCGACGCCTGCCGACGGCAATTAACGGGGCTAATTAACTAATTAATGAATCGCCTCAACCACCCATTGATGGGTTAATGAACGGGAGTGAAGGGATTAATTAACGGGAGTGAAGGGATTAATTAACGGGGATTCATTCATTAATTAACAGGAGTGAATGGATTAATTAACGGGGATTCATTCATTAATTAACGGGAGTGAAGGGATTAATTAACGGGAGTGAATGGATTAATTAACGGGGATTCATTCATTAATTAACAGGAGTGAATGGATTAATTAACGGGAGCGCTCTGCAGCAGCGACGCCTGCCGACGGCAATTAAAGGGGCTAATTAACTAATTAATGAACCGCCTCGCCCACCCATTGATGGGTTAATGAACGGGAGTGAAGGGATTAATTAACGGGGATTCATTCATTAATTAACGGGAGTGAATGGATTAATTAACAGGAATGAATGGATTAATTAACAGGGATTCATTCATTAATTAACCGGGATTCATTCATTAATTAACAGGAGTGAATGGATTAATTAACGGGAGTGAATGGATTAATTAATGGGGATTCATTCATTAATTAACGGGAGTGAATGGATTAATTAACGGGGATTCATTCATTAATTAACAGGAGTGAATGGATTAATTAACGGGAGCGCTCTGCAGCAGCGACGCCTGCCGACGGCAATTAACGGGGCTAATTAACTAATTAATGAATCGCCTCAACCACCCATTGATGGGTTAATGAACGGGAGTGAAGGGATTAATTAACGGGAGTGAAGGGATTAATTAACGGGGATTCATTCATTAATTAACAGGAGTGAATGGATTAATTAACGGGGATTCATTCATTAATTAACGGGAGTGAAGGGATTAATTAACGGGAGTGAATGGATTAATTAACGGGGATTCATTCATTAATTAACAGGAGTGAATGGATTAATTAACGGGAGCGCTCTGCAGCAGCGACGCCTGCCGACGGCAATTAAAGGGGCTAATTAACTAATTAATGAACCGCCTCGCCCACCCATTGATGGGTTAATGAACGGGAGTGAAGGGATTAATTAACGGGGATTCATTCATTAATTAACGGGAGTGAATGGATTAATTAACAGGAATGAATGGATTAATTAACAGGGATTCATTCATTAATTAACCGGGATTCATTCATTAATTAACAGGAGTGAATGGATTAATTAACGGGAGTGAATGGATTAATTAATGGGGATTCATTCATTAATTAACGGGAGTGAATGGATTAATTAACGGGGATTCATTCATTAATTAACAGGAGTGAATGGATTAATTAACGGGAGCGCTCTGCAGCAGCGACGCCTGCCGACGGCAATTAACGGGGCTAATTAACTAATTAATGAATCGCCTCAACCACCCATTGATGGGTTAATGAACGGGAGTGAAGGGATTAATTAACGGGAGTGAAGGGATTAATTAACGGGGATTCATTCATTAATTAACAGGAGTGAATGGATTAATTAACGGGGATTCATTCATTAATTAACGGGAGTGAAGGGATTAATTAACGGGAGTGAATGGATTAATTAACGGGGATTCATTCATTAATTAACAGGAGTGAATGGATTAATTAACGGGAGCGCTCTGCAGCAGCGACGCCTGCCGACGGCAATTAAAGGGGCTAATTAACTAATTAATGAACCGCCTCGCCCACCCATTGATGGGTTAATGAACGGGAGTGAAGGGATTAATTAACGGGGATTCATTCATTAATTAACGGGAGTGAATGGATTAATTAACAGGAATGAATGGATTAATTAACAGGGATTCATTCATTAATTAACCGGGATTCATTCATTAATTAACAGGAGTGAATGGATTAATTAACGGGAGTGAATGGATTAATTAATGGGGATTCATTCATTAATTAACGGGAGTGAATGGATTAATTAACGGGGATTCATTCATTAATTAACAGGAGTGAATGGATTAATTAACGGGAGCGCTCTGCAGCAGCGACGCCTGCCGACGGCAATTAACGGGGCTAATTAACTAATTAATGAATCGCCTCGCCCACCCATTGATGGGTTAATGAACGGGGAGTGAAGGGATTAATTAACGGGAGTGAACGGATTAATTAACGGGAGTGAATGGATTAATTAACGGGAGCGCTCTGCAGCAGCGACGCCTGCCGACGGCAATTAACGGGGCTCATTAACTAATTAATCACCTCATTCATTCATCAACCACGGGCATTCGTTCATTGACTAACGGGGATGCACTCATTAATTAACAGAAATGAGTGAATTAATTAACGGGAGTGAACGGATTAATTAACGGGAGCGCTCTGCAGCAGCGACGCCTGAGAACAGCAATTAACGGGGCTAATTAACTAATTAATCACCTCATTCATTCATCAACCACGGGCATTCGTTCATTGACTAACGGGGATGCACTCATTAATTAACAGAAATGACTGAATTAATTAACGGGAGTGAACGGATTAATTAACGGGAGCGCTCTGCAGCAGCGACGCCTGCCGACGGCAATTAACGGGGCTAATTAACTAATTAATGAATCGCCTCGCCCACCCATTGATGGGTTAATTAACCGGAGTGAAGGGATTAATTAACAGGAGTGAAGGGATTAATTAATGGGGATTCATTGATTAATTAACGGGAGTGAATGGATTAATTAACGGGGATTCATTCATTAATTAACGGGAGTGAATGGATTAATTAACGGGGATTCATTCATTAATTAACGGGAGTGAACGGATTAATTAACGGGGATTCATTCATTAATTAACGGGAGTGAATGGATTAATTAACGGGAGCGCTCTGCAGCAGCGACGCCTGCCGACGGCAATTAACGGGGCTAATTAACTAATTAATGAATCGCCTCAACCACCCATTGATGGGTTAATGAACGGGAGTGAAGGGATTAATTAACGGGAGTGAAGGGATTAATTAACGGGGATTCATTCATTAATTAACAGGAGTGAATGGATTAATTAACGGGGATTCATTCATTAATTAACGGGAGTGAAGGGATTAATTAACGGGAGTGAATGGATTAATTAACGGGGATTCATTCATTAATTAACAGGAGTGAATGGATTAATTAACGGGAGCGCTCTGCAGCAGCGACGCCTGCCGACGGCAATTAAAGGGGCTAATTAACTAATTAATGAACCGCCTCGCCCACCCATTGATGGGTTAATGAACGGGAGTGAAGGGATTAATTAACGGGGATTCATTCATTAATTAACGGGAGTGAATGGATTAATTAACAGGAATGAATGGATTAATTAACAGGGATTCATTCATTAATTAACCGGGATTCATTCATTAATTAACAGGAGTGAATGGATTAATTAACGGGAGTGAATGGATTAATTAATGGGGATTCATTCATTAATTAACGGGAGTGAATGGATTAATTAACGGGGATTCATTCATTAATTAACAGGAGTGAATGGATTAATTAACGGGAGCGCTCTGCAGCAGCGACGCCTGCCGACGGCAATTAACGGGGCTAATTAACTAATTAATGAATCGCCTCGTCCACCCATTGATGGGTTAATTAACGGGAGTGAAGGGATTAATTAACGGGGATTAATGGATTAATTAACGGGGATTCATTCATTAATTAACGGGAGTGAACGGATTAATTAACGGGAGTGAAGGGATTAATTAACGGGGATTCATTCATTAATTAACGGGAGCGAAGGGATTAATTAACGGGGATTCAATCATTAATTAACGGGAGTGAATGGATTAATTAACGGGAGTGAAGGCATTAATTAACGGGGATTCATTCATTAATTAACGGGAGTGAATGGATTAATTAACAGGAATGAATGGATTAATTAACAGGGATTCATTCATTAATTAACCGGGATTCATTCATTAATTAACAGGAGTGAATGGATTAATTAACGGGAGTGAATGGATTAATTAATGGGGATTCATTCATTAATTAACGGGAGTGAATGGATTAATTAACGGGGATTCATTCATTAATTAAAAGGAGTGAATGGATTAATTAACGGGAGTGAATGGATTAATTAATGGGGATTCATTCATTAATTAACGGGAGTGAATGGATTAATTAACGGGGATTCATTCATTAATTAACGGGAGTGAACGGATTAATCAACGGGAGCGGTCTGCAGCAGCGGCGCCTGAGAACAGCAATTAACGGGTGATAATTAACTAATTAATGAACCGCCTCGTCCACCCATTGATGGGTTATTTAACGGGAGTGAAGGGATTAATTAACGGGGATTCATTCATTAATTAACGGGAGTGAATGGATTAATTAACGGGGATTCATTCATTAATTAAAAGGAGTGAATGGATTAATTAACGGGAGTGAATGGATTAATTAATGGGGATTCATTCATTAATTAACGGGAGTGAATGGATTAATTAACGGGGATTCATTCATTAATTAACGGGAGTGAACGGATTAATCAACGGGAGCGGTCTGCAGCAGCGGCGCCTGAGAACAGCAATTAACGGGTGATAATTAACTAATTAATGAACCGCCTCGTCCACCCATTGATGGGTTATTTAACGGGAGTGAAGGGATTAATTAACGGGGATTCATTCATTAATTAACGGGAGTGAATGGATTAATTAACGGGGATTCATTCATTAATTAACGGGAGTGAATGGATTAATCAACGGGAGCGCTCTGCAGCAGCGACGCCTGCCGACGGCAATTAACGGGGCTAATTAACTAATTAATGAATCGCCTCGCCCACCCATTGATGGGTTAATGAACGGGAGTGAAGGGATTAATTAACGGGGATTAATGGATTAATTAACGGGGATTCATTCATTAATTAACGGGAGTGAACGGATTAATTAACGGGAGCGCTCTGCAGCAGCGACGCCTGCCGACGGCAATTAACGGGGCTAATTAACTAATTAATGAATCGCCTCGCCCACCCATTGATGGGTTAATGAACGGGAGTGAAGGGATTAATTAACGGGAGTGAATGGATTAATTAACGGGGATTCATTCATTAATTAACGGGAGTGAATGGATTAATTAACGGGGATTCATTCATTAATTAACGGGAGTGAACGGATTAATTAACGGGAGCGCTCTGCAGCAGCGACGCCTGCCGACGGCAATTAACGGGGCTAATTAACTAATTAATGAATCGCCTCGTCCACCCATTGATGGGTTAATTAACGGGAGTGAAGGGATTAATTAACGGGGATTCATTCATTAATTAACAAGAGTGAACGGATTAATTAACGGGAGCGCTCTGCAGCAGAGACGCCTGCCGACGGCAATTAACGGGGCTCATTAACTAATTAATGAATCACCTCGTCCACCCATTGATGGGTTAATTAACGGGAGTGAAGGGATTAATTAACAGGAATGAATGGATTAATTAACGGGGATTCATTCATTAATTAACGGGAGTGAAGGGATTAATTAATGGGGATTCATTCATTAATTAACGGGAGTGAATGGATTAATTAACGGGAGCGCTCTGCAGCAGCGACGCCTGCCGACGGCAATTAACGGGGGCTAATTAATTAACTCATTCATCCATTAACTAATAGGGATTCATTACTCGATTAAGGGAAATTAATGGATTAATTATTGGGAGTGAATGGATTAATTAACGGGAATGAATGGATTAGTTAAAGGGAATGAATGGATTAATTAACGGCAGTGAATGGATTAATTAACGGGGATGCATTCATTAATTAACGGGGATTCATTCATTAGTTAATGGGAATGAATGGATTAATTAACGAGAGTGAATGGATTAATTAACGGGGATTAATTCATTAATTAATGGGGATTCATTCATTAATTAACTGGGATTCATTCATTAATTAACGGGAGTGAACGGATTAATTAACGGGAGCGCTCTGCAGCAGCGACGCCTGCCAACGGCAATTAACGGGGCTAATTAATTAATTAATCACCTCATTCACCCATTACACAACGGGCATTCATTCACTGACTAATGGGGATGCATTCATTAATTAACGGGAATGAATTAATTAATTAACGGGAGTGAACGGATTAATTAACGGGAGCGCTCTGCAGCAGCGGCGCCTGAGAACAGCAATTAACGGGGGCTAATTAATTAATTAACTCATTCATTCATTAACCACAGGCATTCGTTCGTTGACTAACAGGGATTCATTCATTAATTAACGGGAATGAATTAATTAATTAACGGGAGTGAACGGATTAATTAACGGGAGCGCTCTGCAGCAGCGACGGCTGCGGGCAGCGAGCCGACAGCGCCAATTAACGGGGAATAATTAATTCATTAATTAATTAACCCAACAATAGAAATTAACTAACAAAAATTAATTAATTACTTGGAACAGCAAACCACGGGAATCAATTAATGTGGGTTAATTAAGCAGCAGGAATGGCAATCCGTGGGAATTAATTAATGGGCATTAATTAATTAACAGGAACAGCAACCCATGGGAATTAATTAATTAACAGGAACAGCAACCCACGGGAATTAATTAATGGGAATGAATTAATTAACGGGACAGGCAAAAAGGGAATTAATTAATGATGACAGCAAAACTGGAACTAATTAATGGGGATTAATTAACATGAACGGCAAAACAGGGTTAATTAAAGGGAATTAATTAACGGGAACAGCAAACAGGAGTTAATTAATGAATTAACGGGAAGAGCAGACGGGGGTTAATGAGTTAATTAAGGGAAGAGCAGAGGGCAGTTGATTAACTAATTAAGGGGAGGGCAGAGGACAGTTAATGAGTTAATTAAGTGAAGAGCAGAGGGGAATTAATTAATTAAGTAATTAATAAATGGGAACAGCAAACAAGAATTAATCAACAGAAGAGCAAAGGGGAGTTAATTAGGTAATTAACGGGAAAAACAGATGGGAGTTAATGAATTAATTAATTAAGGGAAGAGCAGAGGGGAGTTAATGAGCTCATTAATGGCAGAGCAAAGGGGAGTTAATGAGTTAATTAACGGAAGAGCAGAGGGGAGCTAATGAATACATTAATTAAGGACATTGCAGGGGGTTAATGAATACGTTAATTAGGACATTGCAGGGGGTTAATGAACACGTTAATTAGGGCATTGCAGGGGGTTAATGAACACGTTAATTAGGACATTGCAGGGGGTTAATGAACACGTTAATTAAGGACATTGCAGGGGGTTAATGAACACGTTAATTAGGGCAGAGCAGGGGGTTAATGAACACGTTAATTAGGGCATTGCAGGGGGTTAATGAACACGTTAATTAAGGACATTGCAGGGGGTTAATGAACACGTTAATTAGGGCAGAGCAGGGGGTTAATGAACACGTTAATTAGGGCATTGCAGGGGGTTAATGAACTCGTTAATTAGGGCAGAGCAGGGGGTTAATGAACACGTTAATTAGGACATTGCAGGGGGTTAATGAACACGTTAATTAGGGCATAGCAGGGGGTTAATGAACACGTTAATTAGGGACATTGCTGGGGGTTAATGAACACGTTAATTAGGGCATTGCAGGGGGTTAATGAACACGTTAATTAAGGACATTGCAGGGGGTTAATGAACACGTTAATTAGGGCAGAGCAGGGGGTTAATGAACACGTTAATTAGGGCATTGCAGGGGGTTAATGAACACGTTAATTAGGGCATTGCAGGGGGTTAATGAACACGTTAATTAAGGCAGAGCAGGGGTTTAATGAGCGAGTTAATTAGGACATTGCAGGGGGTTAATGAACACGTTAATTAGGACATTGCAGGGGGTTAATGAACACGTTAATTAGGGCATTGCAGGGGGTTAATGAACACGTTAATTAGGGCATTGCAGGGGGTTAATGAACACGTTAATTAGGGCATTGCAGGGGGTTAATGAACACGTTAATTAGGACATTTCAGGGGGTTAATGAACACATTAATTAAGGACATTGCAGGGGGTTAATGAACACGTTAATTAGGGCAGAGCAGGGGGTTAATGAACACGTTAATTAGGACATTGCAGGGGGTTAATGAACACGTTAATTAGGGCATTGCAGGGGGTTAATGAACACGTTAATTAGGGCATTGCAGGGGGTTAATGAACACGTTAATTAGGACATTGCAGGGGGTTAATGAACACGTTAATTAGGGCAGAGCAGGGGGTTAATGAACACGTTAATTAGGGCATTGCAGGGGGTTAATGAACACGTTAATTAGGGCAGAGCAGGGGGTTAATGAACACGTTAATTAGGACATTGCAGGGGGTTAATGAACACGTTAATTAGGACATTGCAGGGGGTTAATGAACACGTTAATTAGGACATTGCAGGGGGTTAATGAACACGTTAATTAGGACATTGCAGGGGGTTAATGAACACGTTAATTAGGACATTGCAGGGGGTTAATGAACGCGTTAATTAGGGCATTGCAGGGGGTTAATGAACACGTTAATTAGGGCAGAGCAGGGGGTTAATGAACACGTTAATTAGGACATTGCAGGGGGTTAATGAACGCGTTAATTAGGGCATTGCAGGGGGTTAATGAACACGTTAATTAGGACATTGCAGGGGGTTAATGAACACGTTAATTAGGACATTGCAGGGGGTTAATGAACACGTTAATTAGGACATTGCAGGGGGTTAATGAACACGTTAATTAGGGCATTGCAGGGGGTTAATGAACACGTTAATTAGGACATTGCAGGGGGTTAATGAACACGTTAATTAGGACATTGCAGGGGGTTAATGAACACGTTAATTAGGACATTGCAGGGGGTTAATGAACACGTTAATTAGGACATTGCAGGGGGTTAATGAACACGTTAATTAGGGCATTGCAGGGGGTTAATGAACACGTTAATTAGGGCATTGCAGGGGGTTAATGAACACGTTAATTAGGACATTGCAGGGGATTAATGAACACGTTAATTAGGACATTGCAGGGGGTTAATGAACACGTTAATTAGGGCATTGCAGGGGGTTAATGAACACGTTAATTAGGGCATTGCAGGGGGTTAATGAACACGTTAATTAGGGCAGACCAGGGGGTTAATGAACACGTTAATTAGGACATTGCAGGGGGTTAATGAACACGTTAATTAGGACATTGCAGGGGGTTAATGAACACGTTAATTAGGGCAGAGCAGGGGGTTAATGAACACGTTAATTAGGACATTGCAGGGGTTAATGAACACGTTAATTAGGGACATTGCAGGGGGTTAATGAACACGTTAATTAGGACATTGCAGGGGGTTAATGAACACGTTAATTAGGGAAGAGCAGGGGGTTAATGAACACGTTAATTAGGACATTGCAGGGGTTAATGAACACGTTAATTAGGGACATTGCAGGGGGTTAATGAACACGTTAATTAGGACATTGCAGGGGGTTAATGAACACGTTAATTAGGGCAGAGCAGGGGGTTAATGAACACGTTAATTAGGACATTGCAGGGGGTTAATGAACACGTTAATTAGGGCATTGCAGGGGGTTAATGAACACGTTAATTAGGGCAGAGCAGGGGGTTAATGAACACGTTAATTAGGACATTGCAGGGGGTTAATGAACACGTTAATTAGGGCATTGCAGGGGGTTAATGAACACGTTAATTAGGGCAGAGCAGGGGGTTAATGAACACGTTAATTAGGACATTGCAGGGGGTTAATGAACACGTTAATTAGGACATTGCAGGGGGTTAATGAACACGTTAATTAGGACATTGCAGGGGGTTAATGAACACGTTAATTAGGACATTGCAGGGGGTTAATGAACACGTTAATTAGGACATTGCAGGGGTTAATGAACACGTTAATTAGGGCATTGCAGGGGGTTAATGAACACGTTAATTAGGACAATGCAGGGGGTTAATGAACACGTTAATTAGGGCATTGCAGGGGGTTAATGAACACGTTAATTAGGACAGAGCAGGGGGTTAATGAACACGTTAATTAGGGCATTGCAGGGGGTTAATGAACACGTTAATTAGGACAATGCAGGGGGTTAATGAACACGTTAATTAGGACGTTGCAGGGGGTTAATGAACTCGTTAATTAGGACGTTGCAGGGGGTTATTGAACACGTTAATTAGGGCAGAGCAGGGGGTTAATGAACACGTTAATTAGGACATTGCAGGGGGTTAATGAACACGTTAATTAGGACATTGCAGGGGGTTAATGAACACGTTAATTAGGACATTGCAGGGGGTTAATGGACACGTTAATTAGGGCAGAGCAGGGGGTTAATGAACACGTTAATTAGGGCAGAGCAGGGGGTTAATGAACACGTTAATTAGGGCAGAGCAGGGGGTTAATGAACACGTTAATTAGGACATTGCAGGGGGTTAATGAACACGTTAATTAGGACATTGCAGGGGGTTAATGAACACGTTAATTAGGGCATTGCAGGGGGTTAATGAACACGTTAATTAGGACATTGCAGGGGGTTAATGAACACGTTAATTAGGGCATTGCAGGGGGTTAATGAACACGTTAATTAGGACATTGCAGGGGGTTAATGAACACGTTAATTAGGACATTGCAGGGGGTTAATGAACACGTTAATTAGGGCATTGCAGGGGGTTAATGAACACGTTAATTAGGACAGAGCAGGGGGTTAATGAACACGTTAATTAGGGCATTGCAGGGGGTTAATGAACACGTTAATTAGGACAATGCAGGGGGTTAATGAACACGTTAATTAGGACGTTGCAGGGGGTTAATGAACTCGTTAATTAGGACGTTGCAGGGGGTTATTGAACACGTTAATTAGGACATTGCAGGGGGTTAATGAACACGTTAATTAGGGCAGAGCAGGGGGTTAATGAACACGTTAATTAGGACATTGCAGGGGGTTAATGAACACGTTAATTAGGACATTGCAGGGGGTTAATGAACACGTTAATTAGGGCATTGCAGGGGGTTAATGAACACGTTAATTAGGACATTGCAGGGGGTTAATGAACACGTTAATTAGGGCATTGCAGGGGGTTAATGAACACGTTAATTAGGGCAGAGCAGGGGGTTAATGAACACGTTAATTAGGACATTGCAGGGGGTTAATGAACACGTTAATTAGGGCATTGCAGGGGGTTAATGAACACGTTAATTAGGACATTGCAGGGGGTTAATGAACACGTTAATTAGGGCAGAGCAGGGGGTTAATGAACACGTTAATTAGGACATTGCAGGGGGTTAATGAACACGTTAATTAGGGCAGAGCAGGGGGTTAATGAACACGTTAATTAGGACATTGCAGGGGGTTAATGAACACGTTAATTAGGGCAGAGCAGGGGGTTAATGAACACGTTAATTAGGGCAGAGCAGGGGGTTAATGAACACGTTAATTAGGGCAGAGCAGGGGGTTAATGAACACGTTAATTAGGACATTGCAGGGGGTTAATGAACACGTTAATTAGGGCAGAGCAGGGGGTTAATGAACACGTTAATTAGGACATTGCAGGGGGTTAATGAACACGTTAATTAGGGCATTGCAGGGGTTAATGAACACGTTAATTAGGGCAGAGCAGGGGGTTAATGAACACGTTAATTAGGGCATTGCAGGGGGTTAATGAACACGTTAATTAGGACATTGCAGGGGGTTAATGAACACGTTAATTAGGACATTGCAGGGGGTTAATGAACACGTTGATTAGGACATTGCAGGGGGTTAATGAACACGTTAATTAGGGCAGAGCAGGGGGTTAATGAACACGTTAATTAGGGCATTGCAGGGGGTTAATGAACACGTTAATTAGGACATTGCAGGGGGTTAATGAACACGTTAATTAGGGCATTGCAGGGGGTTAATGAACACGTTAATTAGGGCAGAGCAGGGGGTTAATGAACACGTTAATTAGGGCATTGCAGGGGGTTAATGAACACGTTAATTAGGACATTGCAGGGGGTTAATGAACACGTTAATTAGGGCAGAGCAGGGGGTTAATGAACACGTTAATTAGGGCATTGCAGGGGGTTAATGAACACGTTAATTAGGACAATGCAGGGGGTTAGTGAACGCGTTAATTAGGGCATTGCAGGGGGTTAATGAACACGTTAATTAGGACATTGCAGGGGGTTAATGAACACGTTAATTAGGGCATTGCAGGGGGTTAATGAACACATTAATTAAGGACATTGCAGGGGGTTAATGAATACGTTAATTAGGACATTGCAGGGGGTTAATGAACACGTTAATTAGGACAGAGCAGGGGGTTAATGAACACGTTAATTAGGACATTGCAGGGGGTTAATGAACACGTTAATTAGGACATTGCAGGGGGTTAATGAACACGTTAATTAGGACATTGCAGGGGGTTAATGAACACGTTAATTAGGGCAGAGCAGGGGGTTAATGAACACGTTATTTAGGACATTGCAGGGGGTTAATGAACATGTTAATTAGGGCAGAGCAGGGGGTTAACGAACACGTTAATTAGGACATTGCAGGGGGTTAATGAACACGTTAATTAGGGCAGAGCAGAGGGTTAATGAACACGTTAATTAGGGAAGAGCAGGGGGTTAATGAACACGTTAATTAGGACATTGCAGGGGTTAATGAACACGTTAATTAGGGACATTGCAGGGGGTTAATGAACACGTTAATTAGGACATTGCAGGGGGTTAATGAACACGTTAATTAGGGCAGAGCAGGGGGTTAATGAACACGTTAATTAGGGCATTGCAGGGGGTTAATGAACACGTTAATTAGGGCATTGCAGGGGGTTAATGAACACGTTAATTAGGACATTGCAGGGGGTTAATGAACACGTTAATTAGGACATTGCAGGGGGTTAATGAACACGTTAATTAGGACATTGCAGGGGGTTAATGAACACGTTAATTAGGACATTGCAGGGGGTTAATGAACACGTTAATTAGGGCATTGCAGGGGGTTAATGAACACGTTAATTAGGGCATTGCAGGGGGTTAATGAACACGTTAATTAGGACATTGCAGGGGATTAATGAACACGTTAATTAGGACATTGCAGGGGGTTAATGAACACGTTAATTAGGGCATTGCAGGGGGTTAATGAACACGTTAATTAGGGCATTGCAGGGGGTTAATGAACACGTTAATTAGGGCATTGCAGGGGGTTAATGAACACGTTAATTAGGGCAGAGCAGGGGGTTAATGAGCACGTTAATTAGGACATTGCAGGGGGTTAATGAACACGTTAATTAGGACATTGCAGGGGGTTAATGAACACGTTAATTAGGGCATTGCAGGGGGTTAATGAACACGTTAATTAGGGCAGACCAGGGGGTTAATGAACACGTTAATTAGGACATTGCAGGGGGTTAATGAACACGTTAATTAGGGCAGAGCAGGGGGTTAATGAACACGTTAATTAGGACATTGCAGGGGTTAATGAACACGTTAATTAGGGACATTGCAGGGGGTTAATGAACACGTTAATTAGGACATTGCAGGGGGTTAATGAACACGTTAATTAGGGAAGAGCAGGGGGTTAATGAACACGTTAATTAGGACATTGCAGGGGTTAATGAACACGTTAATTAGGGACATTGCAGGGGGTTAATGAACACGTTAATTAGGGCAGAGCAGGGGGTTAATGAACACGTTAATTAGGGCAGAGCAGGGGGTTAATGAACACGTTAATTAGGGCAGAGCAGGGGGTTAATGAACACGTTAATTAGGACATTGCAGGGGGTTAATGAACACGTTAATTAGGGCAGAGCAGGGGGTTAATGAACACGTTAATTAGGACATTGCAGGGGGTTAATGAACACGTTAATTAGGACATTGCAGGGGGTTAATGAACACGTTAATTAAGGACATTGCAGGGGGTTAATGAACACGTTAATTAGGACATTGCAGGGGGTTAATGAACACGTTAATTAGGACATTGCAGGGGGTTAATGAACACGTTAATTAGGGCATTGCAGGGGGTTAATGAACACGTTAATTAGGACATTGCAGGGGGTTAATGAACACGTTAATTAGGGCATTGCAGGGGGTTAATGAACACGTTAATTAGGACATTGCAGGGGGTTAATGAACACGTTAATTAGGACATTGCAGGGGGTTAATGAACACGTTAATTAGGGCATTGCAGGGGGTTAATGAACACGTTAATTAGGACAGAGCAGGGGGTTAATGAACACGTTAATTAGGGCATTGCAGGGGGTTAATGAACACGTTAATTAGGACAATGCAGGGGGTTAATGAACACGTTAATTAGGACGTTGCAGGGGGTTAATGAACTCGTTAATTAGGACGTTGCAGGGGGTTATTGAACACGTTAATTAGGACATTGCAGGGGGTTAATGAACACGTTAATTAGGGCAGAGCAGGGGGTTAATGAACACGTTAATTAGGACATTGCAGGGGGTTAATGAACACGTTAATTAGGACATTGCAGGGGGTTAATGAACACGTTAATTAGGGCATTGCAGGGGGTTAATGAACACGTTAATTAGGACATTGCAGGGGGTTAATGAACACGTTAATTAGGGCATTGCAGGGGGTTAATGAACACGTTAATTAGGGCAGAGCAGGGGGTTAATGAACACGTTAATTAGGACATTGCAGGGGGTTAATGAACACGTTAATTAGGGCATTGCAGGGGGTTAATGAACACGTTAATTAGGACATTGCAGGGGGTTAATGAACACGTTAATTAGGGCAGAGCAGGGGGTTAATGAACACGTTAATTAGGACATTGCAGGGGGTTAATGAACACGTTAATTAGGGCAGAGCAGGGGGTTAATGAACACGTTAATTAGGACATTGCAGGGGGTTAATGAACACGTTAATTAGGGCAGAGCAGGGGGTTAATGAACACGTTAATTAGGGCAGAGCAGGGGGTTAATGAACACGTTAATTAGGGCAGAGCAGGGGGTTAATGAACACGTTAATTAGGACATTGCAGGGGGTTAATGAACACGTTAATTAGGGCAGAGCAGGGGGTTAATGAACACGTTAATTAGGACATTGCAGGGGGTTAATGAACACGTTAATTAGGGCATTGCAGGGGTTAATGAACACGTTAATTAGGGCAGAGCAGGGGGTTAATGAACACGTTAATTAGGGCATTGCAGGGGGTTAATGAACACGTTAATTAGGACATTGCAGGGGGTTAATGAACACGTTAATTAGGACATTGCAGGGGGTTAATGAACACGTTGATTAGGACATTGCAGGGGGTTAATGAACACGTTAATTAGGGCATTGCAGGGGGTTAATGAACACGTTAATTAGGACATTGCAGGGGGTTAATGAACACGTTAATTAGGGCATTGCAGGGGGTTAATGAACACGTTAATTAGGGCATTGCAGGGGGTTAATGAACACGTTAATTAGGGCATTGCAGGGGGTTAATGAACACGTTAATTAGGACATTGCAGGGGGTTAATGAACACGTTAATTAGGGCATTGCAGGGGGTTAATGAACACGTTAATTAGGGCAGAGCAGGGGGTTAATGAACACGTTAATTAGGGCAGAGCAGGGGGTTAATGAACACGTTAATTAGGACATTGCAGGGGGTTAATGAACACGTTAATTAGGGCAGAGCAGGGGGTTAATGAACACGTTAATTAGGGCATTGCAGGGGGTTAATGAACACGTTAATTAGGACAATGCAGGGGGTTAATGAACGCGTTAATTAGGGCATTGCAGGGGGTTAATGAACACGTTAATTAGGACATTGCAGGGGGTTAATGAACACGTTAATTAGGGCATTGCAGGGGGTTAATGAACACATTAATTAAGGACATTGCAGGGGGTTAATGAATACGTTAATTAGGACATTGCAGGGGGTTAATGAACACGTTAATTAGGACAGAGCAGGGGGTTAATGAACACGTTAATTAGGACATTGCAGGGGGTTAATGAACACGTTAATTAGGACATTGCAGGGGGTTAATGAACACGTTAATTAGGACATTGCAGGGGGTTAATGAACACGTTAATTAGGGCAGAGCAGGGGGTTAATGAACACGTTATTTAGGACATTGCAGGGGGTTAATGAACATGTTAATTAGGGCAGAGCAGGGGGTTAACGAACACGTTAATTAGGACATTGCAGGGGGTTAATGAACACGTTAATTAGGGCAGAGCAGAGGGTTAATGAACACGTTAATTAGGACATTGCAGGGGGTTAATGAACACGTTAATTAGGACAGAGCAGGGGGTTAATGAACACGTTAATTAGGACATTGCAGGGGGTTAATGAACACGTTAATTAAGGACATTGCAGGGGGTTAATGAACACGTTAATTAGGACATTGCAGGGGGTTAATGAACACGTTAATTAGGGCATTGCAGGGGGTTAATGAACACGTTAATTAGGACATTGCAGGGGGTTAATGAACACGTTAATTAGGGCATTGCAGGGGGTTAATGAACACGTTAATTAGGGCATTGCAGGGGGTTAATGAACACGTTAATTAGGACATTGCAGGGGGTTAATGAACACGTTAATTAGGACAATGCAGGGGGTTAATGAACTCGTTAATTAGGGCAGAGCAGGGGGTTAATGAACACGTTAATTAGGGCATTGCAGGGGGTTAATGAACACGTTAATTAGGACAGAGCAGGGGGTTAATGAACACGTTAATTAGGGCAGAGCAGGGGGTTAATGAACACGTTAATTAGGGCATTGCAGGGGGTTAATGAACACGTTAATTAGGACAATGCAGGGGGTTAATGAACACGTTAATTAGGACATTGCAGGGGGTTAATGAACACGTTAATTAGGACATTGCAGGGGGTTAATGAACACGTTAATTAGGACATTGCAGAGGGTTAATGAACACGTTAATTAGGGCAGAGCAGGGGGTTAATGAACACGTTAATTAGGGCAGAGCAGGGGGTTAATGAACACGTTAATTAGGGCATTGCAGGGGGTTAATGAACACGTTAATTAGGACATTGCAGGGGGTTAATGAACACGTTAATTAGGACATTGCAGGGGGTTAATGAACACATTAATTAGGACAGAGCAGGGGGTTAATGAACACGTTAATTAGGGCATTGCAGGGGTTAATGAACACGTTAATTAGGACATTGCAGGGGGTTAATGAACACGTTAATTAGGACATTGCAGGGGATTAATGAACACGTTAATTAGGACATTGCAGGGGGTTAATGAACACGTTAATTAGGACATTGCAGGGGTTAATGAACACGTTAATTAGGGCAATGCAGGGGGTTAATGAACACGTTAATTAGGGCATTGCAGGGGGTTAATGAACACGTTAATTAGGGCAGAGCAGGGGGTTAATGAACACGTTAATTAGGGCAGAGCAGGGGGTTAATGAACACGTTAATTAGGGCAGAGCAGGGGGTTAATGAGCACGTTAATTAGGACATTGCAGGGGGTTAATGAACACGTTAATTAGGGCAGAGCAGGGGGTTAATGAACACGTTAATTAGGGCATTGCAGGGGGTTAATGAACACGTTAATTAGGGCAGAGCAGGGGGTTAATGAACACGTTAATTAGGGCAGAGCAGGGGGTTAATGAACACGTTAATTAGGGCATTGCAGGGGGTTAATGAGCGAGTTAATTAGGGCAGAGCAGGGGGTTAATGAACTCGTTAATTGGGGCCATTGCCGGGGCAATTGGCGGTAATTGGCGGTAGGTAATTAGCGGTAGGTAATTGGCGGTAGGTAATTAGCGGTCGGTAATTAGCGGTCGGTAATTAGCGGTCGGTAATTAGGCGGTAGGTAATTGGCGGTGGGTAATTAGCGGTCGGTAATTAGCGGTCGGTAATTAGGCGGTAGGTAATTGGCGGTAGGTAATTGGCGGTCGTTAATTAGGGGTCGGTAATTGGCGGTCGGTAATTAGGCGGTAGGTAATTGGCGGTAGGTAATTAGCGGTCGGTAATTGGGGGTAGGTAATTGGTGGTCGGTAATTAGCGGTAGGTAATTAGGCGGTAGGTAATTGGCGGTAGGTAATTGGCGGTCGTTAATTAGGGGTCGGTAATTAGCGGTCGGTAATTAGCGGTAGGTAATTGGCGGTAGGTAATTAGCGGTAGGTAATTGGCGGTAGGTAATTAGCGGTAGGTAATTAGCGGTAGGTAATTAGCGATAGGTAATTAGCGGTAGGTAATTGGCGGTAGGTAATTAGCGGTAGGTAATTAGCGGTATGTAATTAGCGGTAGGTAATTAGCGGTGGGTAATTAGCGGTGGGTAATTAGCGGTGGGTAATTAGTGGTAGGTAATTGGCGGTAGGTAATTAGCGGTAGGTAATTAGCGGTAGGTAATTGGCGGTAGGTAATTGGCAGTCGGTAATTAGCGGTCGGTAATTAGCGGTAGGTAATTGGGGGTAGGTAATTGGCGGTGGGTAATTAGCGGTCGGTAATTAGGCGGTAGTTAATTAGGCGGTAGG
>NW_027100444.1:0-46290 GCF_031753505.1 Anomalospiza imberbis | reverse complement strand
GGCACTTTCCAGCCTGGCCGAGGCAAACAACCTCGAGAGATGTCACAGAGCCTAAGTGGAGCACAGATGCTCAAAAGCAGCAAAGCTGAAGAGCCTGGCTCAGCTTCCACTAGTGTGCAATTGACTGACTGCGAAAAACAAAGCAGCAGAGCACCGGGCTTCTGGGCGCTGTGAAGGCAATTGCCAAAACCAGGCAGCTGCTCCTTCCCAAGCACAGGCAGCTGCCTATGTTCTTGCTTGTCGACAAACTCACCGCTGCCCTTCTTTTCAGCAGCTGCCACCGTCTTCGGTGCATCTCGGAGCCTCTGGCGACGAGCAAGACATTGCCAAGGTGGGACGCATCAGGACCAAGTCAAAACCCAGGCAAGTTATCCTGGAACGCTTTCCATTCGCTTGCCGAGAGTGAATCAAGAGGCAGGGAGAGCGGCAGCCACCGTCCTCCAGCAGTCTGAAGGCTTCGCACACAAGCCCCGCTTCTTTGCGGCTTCGTTCTTCGCCTCTTCCAAGCAACCGCCATCTCTGCTTCTCGGAGGCGAAGAAGCGGCTAATTCGCGCACAGCTCAGTAAAGCGGCAGCGCAGCGCTCCGGAGCGCCGCTTCAAGCCGAAAGACGCCGGGAAACGGCACTTTCTTTCCGGATAGCTCCGGTGCCGCGCTTCTGCTTCTCTAGTCATCTCTAGCTTAGCGAAAAGCTTTCCCACTCCATTTGGCAAGGGAGAGCGTACCTGCACTGCACACTAACCGCGGTTTGCAAAGAAAGAGGATTTGCTGCACATTCCAAGGACAACGGCTCTTTCCGAGGCAATCTGCAACTGCTGTCAGATGGAAGTGCTCTCTGCCCCCTCCTGCCCAGCTCTAGGTACTAGCGGGCACTTTCCAGCCTGGGCGAGGCAAACAACCTCCAGAGATGTCACAGAGCATAAGTGGAGCACAGATGCTCAAAGCAGCAAAGCTGAAGAGCCTGGCTCAGCTTCACTAGTGTGCAATTGACTGACTGCGAAAACAAAGCAGCAGAGCACCGGGCTTCTGGGCGCTGTGAAGGCAATTGCCCAAAACCAGGCAGCTGCTCCTTCCCAAGCACAGGCAGCTGCCTATGTTCTTGCTTGTCGACAAACTCACCGCTTGCCCTCCTTTTCAGCAGCTGCCACCGTCTTCGGTGCATCTCGGAGCCTCTGGCGACGAGCAAGACTTGCCAAGGTGGGAGGCATCAGGACCAAGTCAAAACCCAGGCAAGTTGTCCTGGAACGCTTTCCATTCGCTTGCCGAGAGTGAATTCAAGAGGCAGGAGAGCGGCAGCCACCGTCTCCAGCAGTCTGAAGGCTTCGCACACAAGCCCGCTCTCTTGCGGCTTCGTTCTTTCGCCTCTTCCAAGCAACCGCCATCTCTGCTTCTCGGAGGCGAAGAAGCGGCTAATTCGCGCACAGCTACAGTAAAGCGGCAGCAAAGCGCTCCGGAGCGCCGCTTATGCCGAAAGACGCCGGGAAGCGGCACTTTCCTCCGGATAGCTCCGGAGCCGCACTTCTGCTTCTCTAGTCATCTCTAGCTTAGCGAAAAGCTTTCCCACTCCAGTTGGCAAGGGGAGAGCGTACCTGCACTGCACACTAACCGCGGTTTGCAAAGAAAGAGGATTGCTGCACATTCCAAGGACACGGCTCTTTCCGAGGCAATCTGCAACCTGCTGTCAGATGGAAGTGCTCTCTGCCCTCTCCTGCCCAGCTCTAGGTACTAGCGGGCACTTTCCCAGCCTGGCCGAGGCAAACAACCTCCAGAGATGTCACAGAGCCTAAGTGGAGCACAGATGCTAAGAAATAGCAAAGCTGAAGAGCCTTGGCTCAGCTTCACTAGTGTGCAATTGACTGACTGTGAAAAACAAAGCAGCAGAGCACCGGGCTTCTGGGCGCTGTGAAGGCAATTGCCAAAACCAGGCAGCTGCTCCTTCCCAAGCACAGGCAGCTGCCCATGTTCTTGCTTGTCGACAAACTCACCGCTGCCCTTCTTTTCAGCAGCTGCCACCGTCTTCGGTGCATCTCGGAGCCTCTGGCGACGAGCAAGACTTGCCAAGGTGGGACACATCAGGAACCAAGTCAAAACCCAGGCAAGTTGTCCTGGAACGCTTTCCATTCGCTTGCCGAGAGTGAAATTCAAGAGGCAGGAGAGCGGCAGCCACCGTCCTCCAGCAGTCTGAAGCTTCGCACACAAGCCCGCTTCTTTGCGGCTTCGTTCTTCGCCTCTTCCAAGCAACCGCGATCTCTGCTTCTCGAGGCGAAGAAGCGGCTAATTCGCGCACAGACTCAGTAAAGCGCAGCAAAGCGCTCCGGAGCGCCGCTTCAAGCCGAAAGACGCCGGGAAGCGGCACTTTCCCTCCGGATAGCTCCGGAGCCGCGCTTCTGCTTCTCTAGTCATCGCTATCTTAGCGAAAAGCTTTCCCACTCCAGTTGGCCAAGGGGAGAGCGTACCTGCACTGCACACTAACCGCGGTTTGCAAAGAAAGAGGATTTGCTGCACATTCCAAGGCACGGCTCTTTCCGAGGCAATCTGCAACCTGCTGTCAGATGGAAGTGCTCTCTGCCCCTCTCCTGCCCAGCTCTAGGTAACTAGCGGGCACTTTCCAGCCTGGCCGAGGCAAACAACCTCCAGAGATGTCACAGAGCAGAAGTGGAGCACAGATGCTCAAAAGCAGCAAAGCTGAAGAGCCTGGCTCAGCTTCACTAGTGTGCAATTGACTGACTGCGAAAAACAAAGCAGCAGAGCACGGGCTTCTGGGCGCTGTGAAGGCAATTGCCAAAACCAGGCAGCTGCTCCTTCCCAAGCACAGGCAGCTGCCTATGTTCTTGCTTGTCGACAAACTCAACCGCTGCCCTTCTTTTCAGCAGCTGCCACCGTCTTCTGTGCATCTCGGAGCCTCTGGCGACGAGCAAGACTTGCCAAGTGGGAGGCATCAGGACCAAGTCAAAACCCAGGCAAGTTGTCCTGGAACGCTTTCCATTCGCTTGCCGAGAGTGAATTCAACAGCAGGAGAGCGGCAGCCACCGTCCTCCAGCAGTCTGAAGGCTTGGCACACAAGCCCGCTTCTTTGCGGCTTCGTTCTTCGCCTCTTCCAAGCAACCGCGATCTCTGCTTCTCGGAGGCGAAGAAGCGGCTAAGTTCGCGCACACTGCTCAGTAAAGCGGCAGCAAAGCGCTCCGGAGCGCCGCTCTCAAGCCGAAAGACGCCGGGAAACGGCACTTTCTTCCGGATAGCTCCGGAGCCGCGCTTCTGCTTCTCTAGTCATCTCTAGCTTAGCGAAAAGCTTTCCCACTCCATTTGGCAAGGGGAGAGCGTACCTGCACTGCACACTAACCGCGGTTTGCAAAGAAAGAGGATTTGCTGCACATTCCAAGGACACGGCTCTTTCCGAGGCAATCTGCAACCTGCTGTCAGATGGAAGTGCTCTCTGCCCTCTCCTGCCCAGCTCTAGGTACTAGCGGGCACTTTCCAGCCTGGCCGAGGCAAAACAACCTCGAGAGATGTCACAGAGCATAAGTGGAGCACAGATGCTCAAAAGCAGCAAAGCTGAAGAGCCTGGCTCAGCTTCACTAGTGTGCAATTGACTGACTGCGAAAAACAAAGCAGCAGAGCACCGGGCTTCTGGGCGCTGTGAAGGCAATTGCCAAAACCAGGCAGCTGTTCCTTCCCAAGCACAGGCAGCTGCCTATGTTCTTGCTTGTCGACAAACTCACCGCTGCCTTTCTTTTCAGCAGCTGCCACCGTCTTCTGTGCATCTCGGAGCCTCTGGCGACGAGCAAGACTTGCCAAGGTGGGAGGCATCAGGACCAAGTCAAAACCCAGGCAAGTTGTCCTGGAACGCTTTCCATTCGCTTGCCGAGAGTGAATTCAAGAGGCAGGAGAGCGGCAGCCACCGTCCTCCAGCAGTCTGAAGGCTTCGCACACAAGCCCGCTTCTTTGCGGCTTCGTTCTTCGCCTCTTCCAAGCAACCGCCATCTCTGCTTCTCGGAGGCGCAGAAGCGGCTAATTCGCGCACAGCTCAGCAGAGCGGCAGCGGAGCGCTCCGGAGCGCCGCTTCAAGCCGAAAGACATCGGGAAGCGGCACTTTCCTCCGGATAGCTCCGGAGCCGCGCTTCTGCTTCTCTAGTCATCTCTAGCTTAGCGAAAAGCTTTCCCACTCCATTTGGCAAGGGGAGAGTGTACCTGCACTGCACACTAACCGCGGTTTGCAAAGAAAGAGGATTTGCTGCACATTCCAAGGACACGGCTCTTTCCGAGGCAATCTGCAACCTGCTGTCAGATGGAAGTGCTCTCTGCCCTCTCCTGCCCAGCTCTAGGTACTAGCGGGCACTTTCCAGCCTGGCCGAGGCAAACAACCTCCAGAGATGTCACAGAGCATAAGTGGAGCACAGATGCTCAAAAGCAGCAAAGCTGAAGAGCCTGGCTCAGCTTCACTAGTGTGCAATTGACTGACTGCGAAAAACAAAGCAGCAGAGCACCGGGCTTCTGGGCGCTGTGAAGGCAATTGCCAAAACCAGGCAGCTGCTCCTTCCCAAGCACAGGCAGCTGCCTATGTTCTTGCTTGTCGACAAACTCACCGCTGCCCTTCTTTTCAGCAGCTGCCACCGTCCTTCGGTGCATCTCGGAGCCTCTGGCGACGAGCAAGACTTGCCAAGGTGGGACACATCAGGACCAAGTCAAAACCCAGGCAAGTTGTCCTGGAACGCTTTCCATTCGCTTGCCGAGAGTGAATTCAAGAGGCAGGAGAGCGGCAGCCACTGTCCTCCGGCAGTCTGAAGGCTTCACACACAAGCCCGCTTCTTTGCGGCTTCGTTCTTCGCCTCTTCCAAGCAACCGCGATCTCTGCTTCTCGGAGGCGAAGAAGCGGCTAATTCGCGCACAGCTCAGTAGAGCGGCAGCGCAGCGCTCCGGAGCGCCGCTTCAAGCCGAAAGACGCCGGGAAGCGGCACTTTCCTCCGGATAGCTCCGGAGCCGCGCTTCTGCTTCTCTAGTCATCTCTAGCTTAGCGAAAAGCTTTCCCACTCCAGTTGGCAAGGGGAGAGCGTACCTGCACTGCACACTAACCGCGGTTTGCAAAGAAAGAGGATTTGCTGCACATTCCAAGGACACGCTCTTTCCGAGGCAATCTGCAACCTGCTGTCAGATGGAAGTGCTCTCTGCCCTCTCCTGCCCAGCTCTAGGTACCTGCGGGCACTTTCCAGCCTGGCCGAGGCAAACAACCTCCAGAGATGTCACAGAGCATAAGTGGAGCACAGATGCTCAAAAGCAGCAAAGCTGAAGAGCCTGGCTCAGCTTCACTAGTGTGCAATTGACTGACTGCGAAAACAAAGCAGCAGAGCACCGGGCTTCTGGGCGCTGTGAAGGCAATTGCCAAAACCAGGCAGCTGTTCCTTCCCAAGCACAGGCAGCTGCCTATGTTCTTGCTTGTCGACAAACTCACCGCTGCCTTTCTTTTCAGCAGCTGCCACCGTCTTCGGTGCATCTCGGAGCCTCTGGCGACGAGCAAGACTTGCCAAGGTGGGAGGCATCAGGACCAAGTCAAAACCCAGGCAAGTTGTCCTGGAACGCTTTCCATTCGCTTGCCGAGAGTGAATTCAACAGGCAGGAGAGCGGCAGCCACTGTCCTCTGGCAGTCTGAAGGCTTAGCACACAAGCCCGCTTCTTTGCGGCTTCGTTCTTCGCCTCTTCCAAGCAACCGCGGATCTCTGCTTCTCGGAGGCGAAGAAGCGGCTAATTCGCGCACAGCTCAGTAGAGCGGCAGCGGAGCGCTCCGGAGCGCCGCTTCAAGCCGAAAGACATCGGGAAGCGGCACTTTCCTCCGGATAGCTCCGGAGCCGCGCTTCTGCTTCTCTAGTCATCTCTAGCTTAGCGAAAAGCTTTCCCACTCCATTTGGCAAGGGGAGAGTGTACCTGCACTGCACACGAACCGCGGTTTGCAAAGAAAGAGGATTTGCTGCACATTCCAAGGACACGGCTCTTTCCGAGGCAATCTGCAACCTGCTGTCAGATGGAAGTGCTCTCTGCCCTCTCCTGCCCAGCTCTAGGTACTAGCGGGCACTTTCCAGCCTGGGCGAGGCAAACAACCTCCAGAGATGTCACAGAGCATAAGTGGAGCACAGATGCTCAAAAGCAGCAAAGCTGAAGAGCCTGGCTCAGCTTCACTAGTGTGCAATTGACTGACTGCGAAAAACAAAGCAGCAGAGCACCGGGCTTCTGGGCGCTGTGAAGGCAATTGCCAAAACCAGGCAGCTGCTCCTTCCCAAGCACAGGCAGCTGCCTATGTTCTTGCTTGTCGACAAACTCACCGCTGCCCTTCTTTTCAGCAGCTGCCACCGTCTTCTGTGCATCTCGGAGCCTCTGGCGACGAGCAAGACTTGCCAAGGTGGGAGGCATCAGGACCAAGTCAAAACCCAGGCAAGTTGTCCTGGAACGCTTTCCATTCGCTTGCCGAGAGTGAATTCAAGAGGCAGGAGAGCGGCAGCCACCGTCCTCCGGCAGTCTGAAGGCTTCACACACAAGCCCGCTTCTTTGCGGCTTCGTTCTTCGCCTCTTCCAAGCAACCGCGATCTCTGCTTCTCGGAGGCGAAGAAGCGGCTAATTCGCGCACAGACTCAGTAGAGCGGCAGCGCAGCGCTCCGGAGCGCCGCTTCGAGCCGAAAGACGCCGGGAAGCGGCACTTTCCTCCGGATAGCTCCGGAGCCGCGCTTCTGCTTCTCTAGTCATCTCTAGCTTAGCGAAAAGCTTTCCCACTCCAGTTGGCAAGGGGAGAGCGTACCTGCACTGCACACTAACCGCGGTTTGCAAAGAAAGAGGATTGCTGCACATTCCAAGGACACGGCTCTTTCCGAGGCAATCTGCAACTGCTGTCAGATGGAAGTGCTCTCTGCCCTCTCCTGCCCAGCTCTAGGTACCTGCGGGCACTTTCCAGCCTGGCCGAGGCAAACAACCTCGAGAGATGTCACAGAGCATAAGTGGAGCACAGATGCTCAAAAGCAGCAAAGCTGAAGAGCCTGGCTCAGCTTCACTAGTGTGCAATTGACTGACTGCGAAAAACAAAGCAGCAGAGCACCGGGCTTCTGGGCGCTGTGAAGGCAATTGCCAAAACCAGGCAGCTGTTCCTTCCCAAGCACAGGCAGCTGCCTATGTTCTTGCTTGTCGACAAACTCACCGCTGCCCTTCTTTTCAGCAGCTGCCACCGTCTTCGGTGCATCTCGGAGCCTCTGGCGACGAGCAAGACTTGCCAAGGTGGGAGGCATCAGGACCAAGTCAAAACCCAGGCAAGTTGTCCTGGAACGCTTTCCATTCGCTTGCCGAGAGTGAATTCAACAGGCAGGAGAGCGGCAGCCACCGTCCTCCAGCAGTCTGAAGGCTTCACAATCAAGCCCGCTTCTTTGCGGCTTCGTTCTTCGCCTCTTCCAAGCAACCGCCATCTCTGCTTCTCGGAGGCGAAGAAGCGGCTAATTCGCGCACAGCTCAGTAAAGCGGCAGCAAAGCGCTCCGGAGCGCCGCTTCAAGCCGAAAGACGCCGGGAAGCGGCACTTTCCTCCGGATAGCTCCGGAGCCGCGCTTCTGCTTCTCTAGTCATCGCTATCTTAGCGAAAAGCTTTCCCACTCCAGTTGGCAAGGGGAGAGCGTACCTGCACTGCACACTAACCGCGGTTTGCAAAGAAAGAGGATTTGCTGCACATTCCAAGGGACACGGCTCTTTCCGAGGCAATCTGCAACCTGCTGTCAGATGGAAGTGCTCTCTGCCCTCTCCTGCCCAGCTCTAGGTACTAGCGGGCACTTGCCAGCCTGGCCGAGGCAAAACAACCTCCAGAGATGTCACAGAGCCTAAGTGGAGCACAGATGCTAAGAAATAGCAAAGCTGAAGAGCCTGGCTCAGCTTCACTAGTGTGCAATTGACTGACTGTGAAAAACAAAGCAGCAGAGCACCGGGCTTCTGGCGCTGTGAAGGCAATTGCCAAAAGCAGGCAGCTGCTCCTTCCCAAGCACAGGCAGCTGCCCATGTTCTTGCTTGTCGACAAACTCACCGCTGCCCTTCTTTTCAGCAGCTGCCACCGTCTTCGGTGCATCTCGGAGCCTCTGGCGACGAGCAAGACTTGCCAAGGTGGGACACATCAGGACCAAGTCAAAACCCAGGCAAGTTGTCCTGGAACGCTTTCCATTCGCTTGCCGAGAGTGAATTCAAGAGGCAGGAGAGCGGCAGCCACCGTCCTCCAGCAGTCTGAAGGCTTCGCACACAAGCCCGCTTCTTTGCGGCTTCGTTCCTTCGCCTCTTCCAAGCAACCGCGATCTCTGCTTCTCGGAGGCGAAGAAGCGGCTAATTCGCGCACAGCTCAGTAGAGCGGCAGCGCAGCGCTCCGGAGCGCCGCTTCAAGCCGAAAGACGCCGGGAAGCGGCACTTTCCTCCGGATAGCTCCGGAGCCGCGCTTCTGCTTCTCTAGTCATCGCTATCTTAGCGAAAAGCTTTCCCACTCCAGTTGGCAAGGGGAGAGCGTACCTGCACTGCACACTAACCGCGGTTTGCAAAGAAAGAGGATTTGCTGCACATTCCAAGGACACGGCTCTTTCCGAGGCAATCTGCAACCTGCTGTCAGATGGAAGTGCTCTCTGCCCTCTCCTGCCCAGCTCTAGGTACTAGCGGGCACTTTCCAGCCTGGCCGAGGCAAACAACCTCCAGAGATGTCACAGAGCATAAGTGGAGCACAGATGCTCAAAAGCAGCAAAGCTGAAGAGCCTGGCTCAGCTTCACTAGTGTGCAATTGACTGACTGCGAAAAACAAAGCAGCAGAGCACCGGGCTTCTGGGCGCTGTGAAGGCAATTGCCAAAACCAGGCAGCTGCTCCTTCCCAAGCACAGGCAGCTGCCTATGTTCTTGCTTGTCGACAAACTCACCGCTGCCCTTCTTTTCAGCAGCTGCCACCGTCTTCGGTGCATCTCGGAGCCTCTGGCGACGAGCAAGACTGCCAAGGTGGGAGGCATCAGGACCAAGTCAAAACCCAGGCAAGTTGTCCTGGAACGCTTTCCATTCGCTTGCCGAGAGTGAATTCAACAGGCAGGAGAGCGGCAGCCACCGTCCTCCAGCAGTCTGAAGGCTTGGCACACAAGCCCGCTTCTTTGCGGCTTCGTTCTTCGCCTCTTCCAAGCAACCGCGATCTCTGCTTCTCGGAGGCGAAGAAGCGGCTAATTCGCGCACAGCTCAGTAAAGCGGCAGCAAAGCGCTCCGGAGCGCCGCTTCAAGCCGAAAGACGCCGGGAAGCGGCACTTTCCTCCGGATAGCTCCGGAGCCGCGCTTCTGCTTCTCTAGTCATCTCTAGCTTAGCGAAAAGCTTTCCCACTCCAGTTGGCAAGGGGAGAGCGTACCTGCACTGCACACTAACCGCGGTTTGCAAAGAAAGAGGATTTGCTGCACATTCCAAGGACACGGCTCTTTCCGAGGCAATCTGCAACCTGCTGTCAGATGGAAGTGCTCTCTGCCCTCTCCTGCCCAGCTCTAGGTACCTGCGGGCACTTTCCAGCCTGGCCGAGGCAAACAACCTCCAGAGATGTCACAGAGCATAAGTGGAGCACAGATGCTCAAAAGCAGCAAAGCTGAAGAGCCTGGCTCAGCTTCACTAGTGTGCAATTGACTGACTGCGAAAACAAAGCAGCAGAGCACCGGGCTTCTGGGCGCTGTGAAGGCAATTGCCAAAACCAGGCAGCTGTTCCTTCCCAAGCACAGGCAGCTGCCTATGTTCTTGCTTGTCGACAAACTCACCGCTGCCCTTCTTTTCAGCAGCTGCCACCGTCTTCGGTGCATCTCGGAGCCTCTGGCGACGAGCAAGACTTGCCAAGGTGGGAGGCATCAGGACCAAGTCAAAACCCAGGCAAGTTGTCCTGGAACGCTTTCCATTCGCTTGCCGAGAGTGAATTCAACAGGCAGGAGAGCGGCAGCCACCGTCCTCCAGCAGTCTGAAGGCTTGGCACACAAGCCCGCTTCTTTGCGGCTTCGTTCTTCGCCTCTTCCAAGCAACCGCGATCTCTGCTTCTCGGAGGCGAAGAAGCGGCTAATTCGCGCACAGCTCAGTAAAGCGGCAGCGCAGCGCTCCGGAGCGCCGCTTCAAGCCAAAGACGCCGGGAAACGGCACTTTCTTCCGGATAGCTCCGGAGCCGCGCTTCTGCTTCTCTAGTCATCTCTAGCTTAGCGAAAAGCTTTCCCACTCCATTTGGCAAGGGGAGAGCGTACCTGCACTGCACACTAACCGCGGTTTGCAAAGAAAGAGGATTTGCTGCACATTCCAAGGACACGGCTCTTTCCGAGGCAATCTGCAACCTGCTGTCAGATGGAAGTGCTCTCTGCCCCCTCCTGCCCAGCTCTAGGTACTAGCGGGCACTTTCCAGCCTGGCCGAGGCAAACAACCTCCAGAGATGTCACAGAGCATAAGTGGAGCACAGATGCTCAAAAGCAGCAAAGCTGAAGAGCCTGGCTCAGCTTCACTAGTGTGCAATTGACTGACTGCGAAAAACAAAGCAGCAGAGCACCGGGCTTCTGGGCGCTGTGAAGGCAATTGCCAAAACAGGCAGCTGCTCCTTCCCAAGCACAGGCAGCTGCCTATGTTCTTGCTTGTCGACAAACTCACCGCTGCCCTCCTTTTCAGCAGCTGCCACCGTCTTCGGTGCATCTCGGAGCCTCTGGCGACGAGCAAGACTTGCCAAGGTGGGACGCATGAGGACCAAGTCAAAACCCAGGCAAGTTGTCCTGGAACGCTTTCCATTCGCTTGCCGAGAGTGAATTCAACAGGCAGGAGAGCGGCAGCCACCGTCCTCCAGCAGTCTGAAGGCTTCGCACACAAGCCCGCTTCTTTGCGGCTTCGTTCTTCGCCTCTTCCAAGCAACCGCGATCTCTGCTTCTCGGAGGCGAAGAAGCGGCTAATTCGCGCACAGCTCAGTAAAGCGGCAGCGGAGCGCTCCGGAGCGCCGCTTCAAGCCGAAAGACATCGGGAAGCGGCACTTTCCTCCGGATAGCTCCGGAGCCGCGCTTCTGCTTCTCTAGTCATCTCTAGCTTAGCGAAAAGCTTTCCCACTCCATTTGGCAAGGGGAGAGTGTACCTGCACTGCACACGAACCGCGGTTTGCAAAGAAAGAGGATTTGCTGCACATTCCAAGGACACGGCTCTTTCCGAGGCAATCTGCAACCTGCTGTCAGATGGAAGTGCTCTCTGCCCTCTCCTGCCCAGCTCTAGGTACTAGCGGGCACTTTCCAGCCTGGGCGAGGCAAACAACCTCCAGAGATGTCACAGAGCATAAGTGGAGCACAGATGCTCAAAAGCAGCAAAGCTGAAGAGCTGGCTCAGCTTCACTAGTGTGCAATTGGACTGACTGCGAAAAACAAAGCAGCAGAGCACCGGGCTTCTGGGCGCTGTGAAGGCAATTGCCAAAACCAGGCAGCTGCTCCTTCCCAAGCACAGGCAGCTGCCTATGTTCTTGCTTGTCGACAAACTCACCGCTGCCCTTCTTTTCAGCAGCTGCCACCGTCTTCGGTGCATCTCGGAGCCTCTGGCGACGAGCAAGACTTGCCAAGGTGGAGGGCATCAGGACCAAGTCAAAACCCAGGCAAGTTGTCCTGGAACGCTTTCCATTCGCTTGCCGAGAGTGAAATTCAACAGGCAGGAGAGCGGCAGCCACCGTCCTCCAGCAGTCTGAAGGCTTGGCACACAAGCCCGCTTCTTTGCGGCTTCGTTCTTCGCCTCTTCCAAGCAACCGCGATCTCTGCTTCTCGGAGGCGAAGAAGCGGCTAATTCGCGCACAGCTCAGTAAAGCGGCAGCAAAGCGCTCCGGAGCGCCGCTTCAAGCCGAAAGACGCCGGGAAGCGGCACTTTCCTCCGGATAGCTCCGGAGCCGCGCTTCTGCTTCTCTAGTCATCTCTAGCTTAGCGAAAAGCTTTCCCACTCCAGTTGGCAAGGGGAGAGTGTACCTGCACTGCACACGAACCGCGGTTTGCAAAGAAAGAGGATTTGCTGCACATTCCAAGGACACGGCTCTTTCCGAGGCAATCTGCAACCTGCTGTCAGATGGAAGTGCTCTCTGCCCTCTCCTGCCCAGCTCTAGGTACTAGCGGGCACTTTCCAGCCTGGGCGAGGCAAACAACCTCCAGAGATGTCACAGAGCATAAGTGGAGCACAGATGCTCAAAAGCAGCAAAGCTGAAGAGCCTGGCTCAGCTTCACTAGTGTGCAATTGACTGACTGCGAAAAACAAAGCAGCAGAGCACCGGGCTTCTGGGCGCTGTGAAGGCAATTGCCAAAACCAGGCAGCTGCTCCTTCCCAAGCACAGGCAGCTGCCTATGTTCTTGCTTGTCGACAAACTCACCGCTGCCCTTCTTTTCAGCAGCTGCCACCGTCTTCTGTGCATCTCGGAGCCTCTGGCGACGAGCAAGACTTGCCAAGGTGGGAGGCATCAGGACCAAGTCAAAACCCAGGCAAGTTGTCCTGGAACGCTTTCCATTCGCTTGCCGAGAGTGAATTCAAGAGGCAGGAGAGCGGCAGCCACCGTCCTCCGGCAGTCTGAAGGCTTCACACACAAGCCCGCTTCTTTGCGGCTTCGTTCTTCGCCTCTTCCAAGCAACCGCGATCTCTGCTTCTCGGAGGCGAAGAAGCGGCTAATTCGCGCACAGCTCAGTAGAGCGGCAGCGCAGCGCTCCGGAGCGCCGCTTCGAGCCGAAAGACGCCGGGAAGCGGCACTTTCCTCCGGATAGCTCCGGAGCCGCGCTTCTGCTTCTCTAGTCATCTCTAGCTTAGCGAAAAGCTTTCCCACTCCAGTTGGCAAGGGAGAGCGTACCTGCACTGCACACTAACCGCGGTTTGCAAAGAAAGAGGATTTGCTGCACATTCCAAGGACACGGCTCTTTCCGAGGCAATCTGCAACCTGCTGTCAGATGGAAGTGCTCTCTGCCCTCTCCTGCCCAGCTCTAGGTACCTGCGGGCACTTCCAGCCTGGCCGAGGCAAACAACCTCGAGAGATGTCACAGAGCATAAGTGGAGCACAGATGCTCAAAAGCAGCAAGCTGAAGAGCCTGGCTCAGCTTCACTAGTGTGCAATTGACTGACTGCGAAAAACAAAGCAGCAGAGCACCGGGCTTCTGGGCGCTGTGAAGGCAATTGCCAAAACCAGGCAGCTGTTCCTTCCCAAGCACAGGCAGCTGCCTATGTTCTTGCTTGTCGACAAACTCACCGCTGCCCTTCTTTTCAGCAGCTGCCACCGTCTTCGGTGCATCTCGGAGCCTCTGGCGACGAGCAAGACTTGCCAAGGTGGGAGGCATCAGGACCAAGTCAAAACCCAGGCAAGTTGTCCTGGAACGCTTCCATTCGCTTGCCGAGAGTGAATTCAACAGGCAGGAGAGCGGCAGCCACCGTCCTCCAGCAGTCTGAAGGCTTCACAATCAAGCCCGCTTCTTTGCGGCTTCGTTCTTCGCCTCTTCCAAGCAACCGCCATCTCTGCTTCTCGGAGGCGAAGAAGCGGCTAATTCGCGCACAGCTCAGTAAAGCGGCAGCAAAGCGCTCCGGAGCGCCGCTTCAAGCCGAAAGACGCCGGGAAGCGGCACTTTCCTCCGGATAGCTCCGGAGCCGCGCTTCTGCTTCTCTAGTCATCGCTATCTTAGCGAAAAAGCTTTCCCACTCCAGTTGGCAAGGGGAGAGCGTACCTGCACTGCACACTAACCGCGGTTTGCAAAGAAAGAGGATTTGCTGCACATTCCAAGGACACGGCTCTTTCCGAGGCAATCTGCAACCTGCTGTCAGATGGAAGTGCTCTCTGCCCTCTCCTGCCCAGCTCTAGGTACTAGCGGGCACTTTCCAGCCTGGCCGAGGCAAACAACCTCCAGAGATGTCACAGAGCCTAAGTGGAGCACAGATGCTAAGAAATAGCAAAGCTGAAGAGCCTGGCTCAGCTTCACTAGTGTGCAATTGACTGACTGTGAAAAACAAAGCAGCAGAGCACCGGGCTTCTGGGCGCTGTGAAGGCAATTGCCAAAAGCAGGCAGCTGCTCCTTCCCAAGCACAGGCAGCTGCCCATGTTCTTGCTTGTCGACAAACTCACCGCTGCCCTTCTTTTCAGCAGCTGCCACCGTCTTCGGTGCATCTCGGAGCCTCTGGCGACGAGCAAGACTTGCCAAGGTGGGACACATCAGGACCAAGTCAAAACCCAGGCAAGTTGTCCTGGAACGCTTTCCATTCGCTTGCCGAGAGTGAATTCAAGAGGCAGGAGAGCGGCAGCCACCGTCCTCTGGCAGTCGGAAGGCTTCACAAACAAGCCCGCTTCTTTGCGGCTTCGTTCTTCGCCTCTTCTAAGCAACCGCGATTCTCTGCTTCTCGGAGGCGAAGAAGCGGCTAATTCGCGCACAGCTCAGTAAAGCGGCAGCAAAGCGCTCCGGAGCGCCGCTTCAAGCCGAAAGACGCCGGGAAGCGGCACTTTCCTCCGGATAGCTCCGGAGCCGCGCTTCTGCTTCTCTAGTCATCTCTAGCTTAGCGAAAAGCTTTCCCACTCCATTTGGCAAGGGGAGAGTGTACCTGCACTGCACACTAACCGCGGTTTGCAAAGAAAGAGGATTTGCTGCACATTCCAAGGACACGGCTGTTTCTGAGGCAATCTGCAACCTGCTGTCAGATGGAAGTGCTCTCTGCCCTCTCCTGCCCAGCTCTAGGTACTAGCGGGCACTTTCCAGCCTGGCCGAGGCAAACAACCTCCAGAGATGTCACAGAGCCTAAGTGGAGCACAGATGCTCAAAAGCAGCAAAGCTGAAGAGCCTGGCTCAGCTTCACTAGTGTGCAATTGACTGACTGCGAAAAACAAAGCAGCAGAGCACCGGGCTTCTGGGCGCTGTGAAGGCAATTGCCAAAACCAGGCAGCTGCTCATTCCCAAGCACAGGCAGCTGCCTATGTTCTTGCTTGTCGACAAACTCACCGCTGCCCTTCTTTTCAGCAGCTGCCACCGTCTTCGGTGCATCTCGGAGCCTCTGGCGACGAGCAAGACTTGCCAAGGTGGGAGGCATCAGGACCAAGTCAAAACCCAGGCAAGTTGTCCTGGAACGCTTTCCATTCGCTTGCCGAGAGTGAATTCAAGAGGCAGGAGAGCGGCAGCCACTGTCCCCCGGCAGTCTGAAGGCTTGGCACACAAGCCCGCTTCTTTGCGGCTTCGTTCTTCGCCTCTTCCAAGCAACCGCGATCTCTGCTTCTCGGAGGCGAAGAAGCGGCTAATTCGCGCACAGCTCAGTAAAGCGGCAGCAAAGCGCTCCGGAGCGCCGCTTCAAGCCGAAAGACGCCGGGAAACGGCACTTTCTTCCGGATAGCTCCGGAGCCGCGCTTCTGCTTCTCTAGTCATCTCTAGCTTAGTGAAAAGCTTTCCCACTCCATTTGGCAAGGGGGGAGCGTACCTGCCCTGCACACTAACCGCGGTTTGCAAAGAAAGAGGATTTGCTGCACATTCCAAGGACACGGCTCTTTCCGAGGCAATCTGCAACCTGCTGTCAGATGGAAGTGCTCTCTGCCCTCTCCTGCCCAGCTCTAGGTACTAGCGGGCACTTGCCAGCCTGGGCGAGGCAAACAACCTCGAGAGATGTCACAGAGCCTAAGTGGAGCACAGATGCTCAAAAGCAGCAAAGCTGAAGAGCCTGGCTCAGCTTCACTAGTGTGCAATTGACTGACTGCGAAAAACAAAGCAGCAGAGCACCGGGCTTCTGGGCGCTGTGAAGGCAATTGCCAAAACCAGGCAGCTGTTCCTTCCCAAGCACAGGCAGCTGCCCATGTTCTTGCTTGTCGACAAACTCACCGCTGCCCTTCTTTTCAGCAGCTGCCACCGTCTTCGGTGCATCTCGGAGCCTCTGGCAACGAGCAAGACTTGCCAAGGTGGGACACATCAGGACCAAGTAAAAACCCAGGCAAGTTGTCCTGGAACGCTTTCCATTCGCTTGCCGAGAGTGAATTCAAGAGGCAGGAGAGCGGCAGCCACCGTCCTCTGGCAGTCGGAAGGCTTCACAAACAAGCCCGCTTCTTTGCGGCTTCGTTCTTCGCCTCTTCTAAGCAACCGCGATCTCTGCTTCTCGGAGGCGAAGAAGCGGCTAATTCGCGCACAGCTCAGTAAAGCGGCAGCAAAGCGCTCCGGAGCGCCGCTTCAAGCCGAAAGACGCCGGGAAGCGGCACTTTCCTCCGGATAGCTCCGGAGACGCGCTTCTGCTTCTCTAGTCATCTCTAGCTTAGCGAAAATCTTTCCCACTCCATTTGGCAAGGGGAGAGTGGACCTGCACTGCACACTAACCGCGGTTTGCAAAGAAAGAGGATTTGCTGCACATTCCAAGGACACGGCTCTTTCCGAGGCAATCTGCAAGCTGCTGTCAGATGGAAGTGCTCTCTGCCCTCTCCTGCCCAGCTCTAGGTACTAGCGGGCACTTGCCAGCCTGGGCGAGGCAAACCACCTCCAGAGATGTCACAGAGCGTAAGTGGAGCACAGATGCTCAAAAGCAGCAAAGCTGAAGAGCCTGGCTCAGCTTCACTAGTGTGCAATTGACTGACTGCGAAAAACAAAGCAGCAGAGCACCGGGCTTCTGGGCGCTGTGAAGGCAATTGCCAAAACCAGGCAGCTGCTCCTTCCCAAGCACAGGCAGCTGCCTATGTTCTTGCTTGTCGACAAACTCACCGCCGCCCTTCTTTTCAGCAGCTGCCACCGTCTTCTGTGCATCTCGGAGCCTCTGGCGACGAGCAAGACTTGCCAAGGTGGGACGCATCAGGACCAAGTCAAAACCCAGGCAAGTTGTCCTGGAACGCTTTCCATTCGCTTGCCGAGAGTGAATTCAACAGGCAGGAGAGCGGCAGCCACTGTCCCCCGGCAGTCTGAAGGCTTCACACACAAGCCCGCTTCTTTGCGGCTTCGTTCTTCGCCTCTTCCAAGCAACCGCGATCTCTGCTTCTCGGAGGCGAAGAAGCGGCTAATTCGCGCACAGCTCAGTAAAGCGGCAGCAAAGCGCTCCGGAGCGCCGCTTCAAGCCGAAAGACGCCGGGAAGCGGCACTTTCCTCCGGATAGCTCCGGAGCCGCGCTTCTGCTTCTCTAGTCATCTCTAGCTTAGCGAAAAGCTTTCCCACTCCATTTGGCAAGGGGAGAGCGTACCTGCACTGCACACTAACCGCGGTTTGCAAAGAAAGAGGATTTGCTGCACATTCCAAGGACACGGCTCTTTCCGAGGCAATCTGCAACCTGCTGTCAGATGGAAGTGCTCTCTGCCCTCTCCTGCCCAGCTCTAGGTACTAGCGGGCACTTGCCGGCCTGGGCGAGGCAAACAACCTCCAGAGATGTCACAGAGCCTAAGTGGAGCACAGATGCTCAAAAGCAGCAAAGCTGAAGAGCCTGGCTCAGCTTCACTAGTGTGCAATTGACTGACTGCGAAAAACAAAGCAGCAGAGCACCGGGCTTCTGGGCGCTGTGAAGGCAATTGCCAAAACCAGGCAGCTGCTCCTTCCCAAGCACAGGCAGCTGCCTATGTTCTTGCTTGTCGACAAACTCACCGCTGCCCTTCTTTTCAGCAGCTGCCACCGTCTTCGGTGCATCTCGGAGCCTCTGGCGACGAGCAAGACTTGCCAAGGTGGGACGCATCAGGACCAAGTCAAAACCCAGGCAAGTTGTCCTGGAACGCTTTCCATTCGCTTGCCGAGAGTGAATTCAAGAGGCAGGAGAGCGGCAGCCACTGTCCCCCGGCAGTCTGAAGGCTTGGCACACAAGCCCGCTTCTTTGCGGCTTCGTTCTTCGCCTCTTCCAAGCAACCGCGATCTCTGCTTCTCGGAGGCGAAGAAGCGGCTAATTCGCGCACAGCTCAGTAGAGCGGCAGCGCAGCGCTCCGGAGCGCCGCTTCAAGCCGAAAGACCCCGGGAAACGGCACTTTCCTCCGGATAGCTCCGGAGCCGCGCTTCTGCTTCTCTAGTCATCTCTAGCTTAGCGAAAAGCTTTCCCACTCCATTTGGCAAGGGGAGAGCGTACCTGCACTGCCCACTAACCGCGGTTTGCAAAGAAAGAGGATTTGCTGCACATTCCAAGGACACGGCTCTTTCCGAGGCAATCTGCAAGCTGCTGTCAGATGGAAGTGCTCTCTGCCCTCTCCTGCCCAGCTCTAGGTACTAGCGGGCACTTGCCAGCCTGGCTGAGGCAAACAACCGCCAGAGATGTCACAGAGCATAAGTGGAGCACAGATGCTCAAAAGCAGCAAAGCTGAAGAGCCTGGCTCAGCTTCACTAGTGTGCAATTGACTGACTGTGAAAAACAAAGCAGCAGAGCACCGGGCTTCTGGGCGCTGTGAAGGCAATTGCCAAAACCAGGCAGCTGCTCCTTCCCAAGCACAGGCAGCTGCCTATGTTCTTGCTTGTCGACAAACTCACCGCTGCCCTTCTTTTCAGCAGCTGCCACCGTCTTCGGTGCATCTCGGAGCCTCTGGCAACGAGCAAGACTTGCCAAGGTGGGACGCATCAGGACCAAGTCAAAACCCAGGCAAGTTGTCCTGGAACGCTTTCCATTCGCTTGCCGAGAGTGAATTCAAGAGGCAGGAGAGCGGCAGCCACCGTCCTCTGGCAGTCGGAAGGCTTCACAAACAAGCCCGCTTCTTTGCGGCTTCGTTCTTCGCCTCTTCTAAGCAACCGCGATCTCTGCTTCTCGGAGGCGAAGAAGCGGCTAATTCGCGCACAGCTCAGTAAAGCGGCAGCAAAGCGCTCCGGAGCGCCGCTTCAAGCCGAAAGACGCCGGGAAGCGGCACTTTCCTCCGGATAGCTCCGGAGACGCGCTTCTGCTTCTCTAGTCATCTCTAGCTTAGCGAAAATCTTTCCCACTCCATTTGGCAAGGGGAGAGTGGACCTGCACTGCACACTAACCGCGGTTTGCAAAGAAAGAGGATTTGCTGCACATTCCAAGGACACGGCTCTTTCCGAGGCAATCTGCAAGCTGCTGTCAGATGGAAGTGCTCTCTGCCCTCTCCTGCCCAGCTCTAGGTACTAGCGGGCACTTGCCAGCCTGGGCGAGGCAAACCACCTCCAGAGATGTCACAGAGCGTAAGTGGAGCACAGATGCTCAAAAGCAGCAAAGCTGAAGAGCCTGGCTCAGCTTCACTAGTGTGCAATTGACTGACTGCGAAAAACAAAGCAGCAGAGCACCGGGCTTCTGGGCGCTGTGAAGGCAATTGCCAAAACCAGGCAGCTGCTCCTTCCCAAGCACAGGCAGCTGCCTATGTTCTTGCTTGTCGACAAACTCACCGCCGCCCTTCTTTTCAGCAGCTGCCACCGTCTTCTGTGCATCTCGGAGCCTCTGGCGACGAGCAAGACTTGCCAAGGTGGGACGCATCAGGACCAAGTCAAAACCCAGGCAAGTTGTCCTGGAACGCTTTCCATTCGCTTGCCGAGAGTGAATTCAACAGGCAGGAGAGCGGCAGCCACTGTCCCCCGGCAGTCTGAAGGCTTCACACACAAGCCCGCTTCTTTGCGGCTTCGTTCTTCGCCTCTTCCAAGCAACCGCGATCTCTGCTTCTCGGAGGCGAAGAAGCGGCTAATTCGCGCACAGCTCAGTAAAGCGGCAGCAAAGCGCTCCGGAGCGCCGCTTCAAGCCGAAAGACGCCGGGAAGCGGCACTTTCCTCCGGATAGCTCCGGAGCCGCGCTTCTGCTTCTCTAGTCATCTCTAGCTTAGCGAAAAGCTTTCCCACTCCATTTGGCAAGGGGAGAGCGTACCTGCACTGCACACTAACCGCGGTTTGCAAAGAAAGAGGATTTGCTGCACATTCCAAGGACACGGCTCTTTCCGAGGCAATCTGCAACCTGCTGTCAGATGGAAGTGCTCTCTGCCCTCTCCTGCCCAGCTCTAGGTACTAGCGGGCACTTGCCGGCCTGGGCGAGGCAAACAACCTCCAGAGATGTCACAGAGCCTAAGTGGAGCACAGATGCTCAAAAGCAGCAAAGCTGAAGAGCCTGGCTCAGCTTCACTAGTGTGCAATTGACTGACTGCGAAAAACAAAGCAGCAGAGCACCGGGCTTCTGGGCGCTGTGAAGGCAATTGCCAAAACCAGGCAGCTGCTCCTTCCCAAGCACAGGCAGCTGCCTATGTTCTTGCTTGTCGACAAACTCACCGCTGCCCTTCTTTTCAGCAGCTGCCACCGTCTTCGGTGCATCTCGGAGCCTCTGGCGACGAGCAAGACTTGCCAAGGTGGGACGCATCAGGACCAAGTCAAAACCCAGGCAAGTTGTCCTGGAACGCTTTCCATTCGCTTGCCGAGAGTGAATTCAACAGGCAGGAGAGCGGCAGCCACTGTCCCCCGGCAGTCTGAAGGCTTCACACACAAGCCCGCTTCTTTGCGGCTTCGTTCTTCGCCTCTTCCAAGCAACCGCGATCTCTGCTTCTCGGAGGCGAAGAAGCGGCTAATTCGCGCACAGCTCAGTAGAGCGGCAGCGCAGCGCTCCGGAGCGCCGCTTCAAGCCGAAAGACCCCGGGAAACGGCACTTTCCTCCGGATAGCTCCGGAGCCGCGCTTCTGCTTCTCTAGTCATCTCTAGCTTAGCGAAAAGCTTTCCCACTCCATTTGGCAAGGGGAGAGCGTACCTGCACTGCCCACTAACCGCGGTTTGCAAAGAAAGAGGATTTGCTGCACATTCCAAGGACACGGCTCTTTCCGAGGCAATCTGCAAGCTGCTGTCAGATGGAAGTGCTCTCTGCCCTCTCCTGCCCAGCTCTAGGTACTAGCGGGCACTTGCCAGCCTGGCTGAGGCAAACAACCTCCAGAGATGTCACAGAGCATAAGTGGAGCACAGATGCTCAAAAGCAGCAAAGCTGAAGAGCCTGGCTCAGCTTCACTAGTGTGCAATTGACTGACTGTGAAAAACAAAGCAGCAGAGCACCGGGCTTCTGGGCGCTGTGAAGGCAATTGCCAAAACCAGGCAGCTGCTCCTTCCCAAGCACAGGCAGCTGCCTATGTTCTTGCTTGTCGACAAACTCACCGCTGCCCTTCTTTTCAGCAGCTGCCACCGTCTTCGGTGCATCTCGGAGCCTCTGGCAACGAGCAAGACTTGCCAAGGTGGGACACATCAGGACCAAGTAAAAACCCAGGCAAGTTGTCCTGGAACGCTTTCCATTCGCTTGCCGAGAGTGAATTCAAGAGGCAGGAGAGCGGCAGCCACCGTCCTCTGGCAGTCGGAAGGCTTCACAAACAAGCCCGCTTCTTTGCGGCTTCGTTCTTCGCCTCTTCTAAGCAACCGCGATCTCTGCTTCTCGGAGGCGAAGAAGCGGCTAATTCGCGCACAGCTCAGTAAAGCGGCAGCAAAGCGCTCCGGAGCGCCGCTTCAAGCCGAAAGACGCCGGGAAGCGGCACTTTCCTCCGGATAGCTCCGGAGCCGCGCTTCTGCTTCTCTAGTCATCTCTAGCTTAGCGAAAAGCTTTCCCACTCCATTTGGCAAGGGGAGAGTGTACCTGCACTGCACACTAACCGCGGTTTGCAAAGAAAGAGGATTTGCTGCACATTCCAAGGACACGGCTGTTTCTGAGGCAATCTGCAACCTGCTGTCAGATGGAAGTGCTCTCTGCCCTCTCCTGCCCAGCTCTAGGTACTAGCGGGCACTTTCCAGCCTGGCCGAGGCAAACAACCTCCAGAGATGTCACAGAGCCTAAGTGGAGCACAGATGCTCAAAAGCAGCAAAGCTGAAGAGCCTGGCTCAGCTTCACTAGTGTGCAATTGACTGACTGCGAAAAACAAAGCAGCAGAGCACCGGGCTTCTGGGCGCTGTGAAGGCAATTGCCAAAACCAGGCAGCTGCTCATTCCCAAGCACAGGCAGCTGCCTATGTTCTTGCTTGTCGACAAACTCACCGCTGCCCTTCTTTTCAGCAGCTGCCACCGTCTTCGGTGCATCTCGGAGCCTCTGGCGACGAGCAAGACTTGCCAAGGTGGGAGGCATCAGGACCAAGTCAAAACCCAGGCAAGTTGTCCTGGAACGCTTTCCATTCGCTTGCCGAGAGTGAATTCAAGAGGCAGGAGAGCGGCAGCCACTGTCCCCCGGCAGTCTGAAGGCTTGGCACACAAGCCCGCTTCTTTGCGGCTTCGTTCTTCGCCTCTTCCAAGCAACCGCGATCTCTGCTTCTCGGAGGCGAAGAAGCGGCTAATTCGCGCACAGCTCAGTAAAGCGGCAGCAAAGCGCTCCGGAGCGCCGCTTCAAGCCGAAAGACGCCGGGAAACGGCACTTTCTTCCGGATAGCTCCGGAGCCGCGCTTCTGCTTCTCTAGTCATCTCTAGCTTAGTGAAAAGCTTTCCCACTCCATTTGGCAAGGGGGGAGCGTACCTGCCCTGCACACTAACCGCGGTTTGCAAAGAAAGAGGATTTGCTGCACATTCCAAGGACACGGCTCTTTCCGAGGCAATCTGCAACCTGCTGTCAGATGGAAGTGCTCTCTGCCCTCTCCTGCCCAGCTCTAGGTACTAGCGGGCACTTGCCAGCCTGGGCGAGGCAAACAACCTCGAGAGATGTCACAGAGCCTAAGTGGAGCACAGATGCTCAAAAGCAGCAAAGCTGAAGAGCCTGGCTCAGCTTCACTAGTGTGCAATTGACTGACTGCGAAAAACAAAGCAGCAGAGCACCGGGCTTCTGGGCGCTGTGAAGGCAATTGCCAAAACCAGGCAGCTGTTCCTTCCCAAGCACAGGCAGCTGCCCATGTTCTTGCTTGTCGACAAACTCACCGCTGCCCTTCTTTTCAGCAGCTGCCACCGTCTTCGGTGCATCTCGGAGCCTCTGGCAACGAGCAAGACTTGCCAAGGTGGGACACATCAGGACCAAGTAAAAACCCAGGCAAGTTGTCCTGGAACGCTTTCCATTCGCTTGCCGAGAGTGAATTCAAGAGGCAGGAGAGCGGCAGCCACCGTCCTCTGGCAGTCGGAAGGCTTCACAAACAAGCCCGCTTCTTTGCGGCTTCGTTCTTCGCCTCTTCTAAGCAACCGCGATCTCTGCTTCTCGGAGGCGAAGAAGCGGCTAATTCGCGCACAGCTCAGTAAAGCGGCAGCAAAGCGCTCCGGAGCGCCGCTTCAAGCCGAAAGACGCCGGGAAGCGGCACTTTCCTCCGGATAGCTCCGGAGACGCGCTTCTGCTTCTCTAGTCATCTCTAGCTTAGCGAAAATCTTTCCCACTCCATTTGGCAAGGGGAGAGTGGACCTGCACTGCACACTAACCGCGGTTTGCAAAGAAAGAGGATTTGCTGCACATTCCAAGGACACGGCTCTTTCCGAGGCAATCTGCAAGCTGCTGTCAGATGGAAGTGCTCTCTGCCCTCTCCTGCCCAGCTCTAGGTACTAGCGGGCACTTGCCAGCCTGGGCGAGGCAAACCACCTCCAGAGATGTCACAGAGCGTAAGTGGAGCACAGATGCTCAAAAGCAGCAAAGCTGAAGAGCCTGGCTCAGCTTCACTAGTGTGCAATTGACTGACTGCGAAAAACAAAGCAGCAGAGCACCGGGCTTCTGGGCGCTGTGAAGGCAATTGCCAAAACCAGGCAGCTGCTCCTTCCCAAGCACAGGCAGCTGCCTATGTTCTTGCTTGTCGACAAACTCACCGCCGCCCTTCTTTTCAGCAGCTGCCACCGTCTTCTGTGCATCTCGGAGCCTCTGGCGACGAGCAAGACTTGCCAAGGTGGGACGCATCAGGACCAAGTCAAAACCCAGGCAAGTTGTCCTGGAACGCTTTCCATTCGCTTGCCGAGAGTGAATTCAACAGGCAGGAGAGCGGCAGCCACTGTCCCCCGGCAGTCTGAAGGCTTCACACACAAGCCCGCTTCTTTGCGGCTTCGTTCTTCGCCTCTTCCAAGCAACCGCGATCTCTGCTTCTCGGAGGCGAAGAAGCGGCTAATTCGCGCACAGCTCAGTAAAGCGGCAGCAAAGCGCTCCGGAGCGCCGCTTCAAGCCGAAAGACGCCGGGAAGCGGCACTTTCCTCCGGATAGCTCCGGAGCCGCGCTTCTGCTTCTCTAGTCATCTCTAGCTTAGCGAAAAGCTTTCCCACTCCATTTGGCAAGGGGAGAGCGTACCTGCACTGCACACTAACCGCGGTTTGCAAAGAAAGAGGATTTGCTGCACATTCCAAGGACACGGCTCTTTCCGAGGCAATCTGCAACCTGCTGTCAGATGGAAGTGCTCTCTGCCCTCTCCTGCCCAGCTCTAGGTACTAGCGGGCACTTGCCGGCCTGGGCGAGGCAAACAACCTCCAGAGATGTCACAGAGCCTAAGTGGAGCACAGATGCTCAAAAGCAGCAAAGCTGAAGAGCCTGGCTCAGCTTCACTAGTGTGCAATTGACTGACTGCGAAAAACAAAGCAGCAGAGCACCGGGCTTCTGGGCGCTGTGAAGGCAATTGCCAAAACCAGGCAGCTGCTCCTTCCCAAGCACAGGCAGCTGCCTATGTTCTTGCTTGTCGACAAACTCACCGCTGCCCTTCTTTTCAGCAGCTGCCACCGTCTTCGGTGCATCTCGGAGCCTCTGGCGACGAGCAAGACTTGCCAAGGTGGGACGCATCAGGACCAAGTCAAAACCCAGGCAAGTTGTCCTGGAACGCTTTCCATTCGCTTGCCGAGAGTGAATTCAACAGGCAGGAGAGCGGCAGCCACTGTCCCCCGGCAGTCTGAAGGCTTCACACACAAGCCCGCTTCTTTGCGGCTTCGTTCTTCGCCTCTTCCAAGCAACCGCGATCTCTGCTTCTCGGAGGCGAAGAAGCGGCTAATTCGCGCACAGCTCAGTAGAGCGGCAGCGCAGCGCTCCGGAGCGCCGCTTCAAGCCGAAAGACCCCGGGAAACGGCACTTTCCTCCGGATAGCTCCGGAGCCGCGCTTCTGCTTCTCTAGTCATCTCTAGCTTAGCGAAAAGCTTTCCCACTCCATTTGGCAAGGGGAGAGCGTACCTGCACTGCCCACTAACCGCGGTTTGCAAAGAAAGAGGATTTGCTGCACATTCCAAGGACACGGCTCTTTCCGAGGCAATCTGCAACCTGCTGTCAGATGGAAGTGCTCTCTGCCCTCTCCTGCCCAGCTCTAGGTACTAGCGGGCACTTTCCAGCCTGGCTGAGGCAAACAACCTCCAGAGATGTCACAGAGCATAAGTGGAGCACAGATGCTCAAAAGCAGCAAAGCTGAAGAGCCTGGCTCAGCTTCACTAGTGTGCAATTGACTGACTGTGAAAAACAAAGCAGCAGAGCACCGGGCTTCTGGGCGCTGTGAAGGCAATTGCCAAAACCAGGCAGCTGCTCCTTCCCAAGCACAGGCAGCTGCCTATGTTCTTGCTTGTCGACAAACTCACCGCTGCCCTTCTTTTCAGCAGCTGCCACCGTCTTCGGTGCATCTCGGAGCCTCTGGCAACGAGCAAGACTTGCCAAGGTGGGACACATCAGGACCAAGTAAAAACCCAGGCAAGTTGTCCTGGAACGCTTTCCATTCGCTTGCCGAGAGTGAATTCAAGAGGCAGGAGAGCGGCAGCCACCGTCCTCTGGCAGTCGGAAGGCTTCACAAACAAGCCCGCTTCTTTGCGGCTTCGTTCTTCGCCTCTTCTAAGCAACCGCGATCTCTGCTTCTCGGAGGCGAAGAAGCGGCTAATTCGCGCACAGCTCAGTAGAGCGGCAGCAAAGCGCTCCGGAGCGCCGCTTCAAGCCGAAAGACGCCGGGAAGCGGCACTTTCCTCCGGATAGCTCCGGAGCCGCGCTTCTGCTTCTCTAGTCATCTCTAGCTTAGCGAAAATCTTTCCCACTCCATTTGGCAAGGGGAGAGTGGACCTGCACTGCACACTAACCGCGGTTTGCAAAGAAAGAGGATTTGCTGCACATTCCAAGGACACGGCTCTTTCCGAGGCAATCTGCAACCTGCTGTCAGATGGAAGTGCTCTCTGCCCTCTCCTGCCCAGCTCTAGGTACTAGCGGGCACTTGCCGGCCTGGGCGAGGCAAACAACCTCGAGAGATGTCACAGAGCCTAAGTAGAGCACAGATGCTCAAAAGCAGAAAAGCTGAAGAGCCTGGCTCAGCTTCACTAGTGTGCAATTGACTGACTGCGAAAAACAAAGCAGCAGAGCACCGGGCTTCTGGGCGCTGTGAAGGCAATTGCCAAAACCAGGCAGCTGCTCCTTCCCAAGCACAGGCAGCTGCCTATGTTCTTGCTTGTCGACAAACTCACCGCCGCCCTTCTTTTCAGCAGCTGCCACCGTCTTCGGTGCATCTCGGAGCCTCTGGCGACGAGCAAGACTTGCCAAGGTGGGAGGAATCAGGACCAAGTCAAAACCCAGGCAAGTTGTCCTGGAACGCTTTCCATTCGCTTGCCGAGAGTGAATTCAAGAGGCAGGAGAGCGGCAGCCACCGTCCTCCAGCAGTCGGAAGGCTTCGCACACAAGCCCGCTTCTTTGCGGCTTCGTTCTTCGCCTCTTCCAAGCAACCGCGATCTCTGCTTCTCGGAGGCGAAGAAGCGGCTAATTCGCGCACAGCTCAGTAGAGCGGCAGCAAAGCGCTCCGGAGCGCCGCTTCAAGCCGAAAGACGCCGGGAAACGGCACTTTCTTCCGGATAGCTCCGGAGCCGCGCTTCTGCTTCTCTAGTCATCTCTAGCTTAGCGAAAAGCTTTCCCACTCCATTTGGCAAGGGGAGAGCGTACCTGCACTGCACACTAACCGCGGTTTGCAAAGAAAGAGGATTTGCTGCACATTCCAAGGACACGGCTCTTTCCGAGGCAATCTGCAACCTGCTGTCAGATGGAAGTGCTCTCTGCCCTCTCCTGCCCAGCTCTAGGTACTAGCGGGCACTTGCCGGCCTGGGCGAGGCAAACAACCTCGAGAGATGTCACAGAGCCTAAGTGGAGCACAGATGCTCAAAAGCAGCAAAGCTGAAGAGCCTGGCTCAGCTTCACTAGTGTGCAATTGACTGACTGTGAAAAACAAAGCAGCAGAGCACCGGGCTTCTGGGCGCTGTGAAGGCAATTGCCAAAACCAGGCAGCTGCTCCTTCCCAAGCACAGGCAGCTGCCTATGTTCTTGCTTGTCGACAAACTCACCGCTGCCCTTCTTTTCAGCAGCTGCCACCGTCTTCGGTGCATCTCGGAGCCTCTGGCAACGAGCAAGACTTGCCAAGGTGGGACACATCAGGACCAAGTAAAAACCCAGGCAAGTTGTCCTGGAACGCTTTCCATTCGCTTGCCGAGAGTGAATTCAAGAGGCAGGAGAGCGGCAGCCACCGTCCTCTGGCAGTCGGAAGGCTTCACAAACAAGCCCGCTTCTTTGCGGCTTCGTTCTTCGCCTCTTCTAAGCAACCGCGATCTCTGCTTCTCGGAGGCGAAGAAGCGGCTAATTCGCGCACAGCTCAGTAAAGCGGCAGCAAAGCGCTCCGGAGCGCCGCTTCAAGCCGAAAGACGCCGGGAAGCGGCACTTTCCTCCGGATAGCTCCGGAGCCGCGCTTCTGCTTCTCTAGTCATCTCTAGCTTAGCGAAAAGCTTTCCCACTCCATTTGGCAAGGGGAGAGTGTACCTGCCCTGCACACTAACCGCGGTTTGCAAAGAAAGAGGATTTGCTGCACATTCCAAGGACACGGCTGTTTCTGAGGCAATCTGCAACCTGCTGTCAGATGGAAGTGCTCTCTGCCCTCTCCTGCCCAGCTCTAGGTACTAGCGGGCACTTTCCAGCCTGGGCGAGGCAAACAACCTCCAGAGATGTCACAGAGCCTAAGTGGAGCACAGATGCTCAAAAGCAGCAAAGCTGAAGAGCCTGGCTCAGCTTCACTAGTGTGCAATTGACTGACTGTGAAAAACAAAGCAGCAGAGCACCGGGCTTCTGGGCGCTGTGAAGGAAATTGCCAAAACCAGGCAGCTGCTCCTTCCCAAGCACAGGCAGCTGCCTATGTTCTTGCTTGTCGACAAACTCACCGCTGCCCTTCTTTTCAGCAGCTGCCACCGTCTTCGGTGCATCTCGGAGCCTCTGGCGACGAGCAAGACTTGCCAAGGTGGGACGCATCAGGACCAAGTCAAAACCCAGGCAAGTTGTCCTGGAACGCTTTCCATTCGCTTGCCGAGAGTGAATTCAAGAGGCAGGAGAGCGGCAGCCACTGTCCCCCGGCAGTCTGAAGGCTTCACACACAAGCCCGCTTCTTTGCGGCTTCGTTCTTCGCCTCTTCCAAGCAACCGCGATCTCTGCTTCTCGGAGGCGAAGAAGCGGCTAATTCGCGCACAGCTCAGTAAAGCGGCAGCAAAGCGCTCCGGAGCGCCGCTTCAAGCCGAAAGACGCCGGGAAACGGCACTTTCTTCCGGATAGCTCCGGAGCCGCGCTTCTGCTTCTCTAGTCATCTCTAGCTTAGCGAAAAGCTTTCCCACTCCATTTGGCAAGGGGGAGCGTACCTGCCCTGCACACTAACCGCGGTTTGCAAAGAAAGAGGATTTGCTGCACATTCCAAGGACACGGCTCTTTCCGAGGCAATCTGCAACCTGCTGTCAGATGGAAGTGCTCTCTGCCCTCTCCTGCCCAGCTCTAGGTACTAGCGGGCACTTTCCAGCCTGGCCGAGGCAAACAACCTCCAGAGATGTCACAGAGCATAAGTGGAGCACAGATGCTCAAAAGCAGCAAAGCTGAAGAGCCTGGCTCAGCTTCACTAGTGTGCAATTGACTGACTGCGAAAAACAAAGCAGCAGAGCACCGGGCTTCTGGGCGCTGTGAAGGCAATTGCCAAAACCAGGCAGCTGCTCCTTCCCAAGCACAGGCAGCTGCCTATGTTCTTGCTTGTCGACAAACTCACCGCTGCCCTTCTTTTCAGCAGCTGCCACCGTCTTCGGTGCATCTCGGAGCCTCTGGCGACGAGCAAGACTTGCCAAGGTGGGAGGCATCAGGACCAAGTCAAAACCCAGGCAAGTTGTCCTGGAACGCTTTCCATTCGCTTGCCGAGAGTGAATTCAAGAGGCAGGAGAGCGGCAGCCACTGTCCTCCGGCAGTCTGAAGGCTTCACACACAAGCCCGCTTCTTTGCGGCTTCGTTCTTCGCCTCTTCCAAGCAACCGCGATCTCTGCTTCTCGGAGGCGAAGAAGCGGCTAATTCGCGCACAGCTCAGTAGAGCGGCAGCGCAGCGCTCCGGAGCGCCGCTTCAAGCCGAAAGACGCCGGGAAGCGGCACTTTCCTCCGGATAGCTCCGGAGCCGCGCTTCTGCTTCTCTAGTCATCTCTAGCTTAGCGAAAAGCTTTCCCACTCCAGTTGGCAAGGGGAGAGCGTACCTGCACTGCACACTAACCGCGGTTTGCAAAGAAAGAGGATTTGCTGCACATTCCAAGGACACGGCTCTTTCCGAGGCAATCTGCAACCTGCTGTCAGATGGAAGTGCTCTCTGCCCTCTCCTGCCCAGCTCTAGGTACCTGCGGGCACTTTCCAGCCTGGCCGAGGCAAACAACCTCCAGAGATGTCACAGAGCATAAGTGGAGCACAGATGCTCAAAAGCAGCAAAGCTGAAGAGCCTGGCTCAGCTTCACTAGTGTGCAATTGACTGACTGCGAAAAACAAAGCAGCAGAGCACCGGGCTTCTGGGCGCTGTGAAGGCAATTGCCAAAACCAGGCAGCTGTTCCTTCCCAAGCACAGGCAGCTGCCTATGTTCTTGCTTGTCGACAAACTCACCGCTGCCCTTCTTTTCAGCAGCTGCCACCGTCTTCGGTGCATCTCGGAGCCTCTGGCAACGAGCAAGACTTGCCAAGGTGGGAGGCATCAGGACCAAGTCAAAACCCAGGCAAGTTGTCCTGGAACGCTTTCCATTCGCTTGCCGAGAGTGAATTCAACAGGCAGGAGAGCGGCAGCCACTGTCCTCTGGCAGTCGGAAGGCTTCACAAACAAGCCCGCTTCTTTGCGGCTTCGTTCTTCGCCTCTTCTAAGCAACCGCGATCTCTGCTTCTCGGAGGCGAAGAAGCGGCTAATTCGCGCACAGCTCAGTAGAGCGGCAGCGCAGCGCTCCGGAGCGCCGCTTCAAGCCGAAAGACCCCGGGAAGAGGCACTTTCCTCCGGATAGCTCCGGAGCCGCGCTTCTGCTTCTCTAGTCATCTCTAGCTTAGCGAAAAGCTTTCCCACTCCATTTGGCAAGGGGAGAGTGTACCTGCACTGCACACTAACCGCGGTTTGCAAAGAAAGAGGATTTGCTGCACATTCCAAGGACACGGCTCTTTCCGAGGCAATCTGCAACCTGCTGTCAGATGGAAGTGCTCTCTGCCCTCTCCTGCCCAGCTCTAGGTACTAGCGGGCACTTTCCAGCCTGGGCGAGGCAAACAACCTCGAGAGATGTCACAGAGCCTAAGTGGAGCACAGAGTCTCAAAAGCAGCAAAGCTGAAGAGCCTGGCTCAGCTTCACTAGTGTGCAATTGACTGACTGCGAAAAACAAAGCAGCAGAGCACCGGGCTTCTGGGCGCTGTGAAGGCAATTGCCAAAACCAGGCAGGTGCTCCTTCCCAAGCACAGGCAGCTGCCTATGTTCTTGCTTGTCGACAAACTCACCGCTGCCCTTCTTTTCAGCAGCTGCCACCGTCTTCGGTGCATCTCGGAGCCTCTGGCGACGAGCAAGACTTGCCAAGGTGGGACGCATCAGGACCAAGTCAAAACCCAGGCAAGTTGTCCTGGAACGCTTTCCATTCGCTTGCCGAGAGTGAATTCAACAGGCAGGAGAGCGGCAGCCACCGTCCTCCAGCAGTCTGAAGGCTTCGCACACAAGCCCGCTTCTTGCGGCTTCGTTCTTCGCCTCTTCCAAGCAACCGCCATCTCTGCTTCTCGGAGGCGAAGAAGAGGCTAATTCGCGCACAGCTCAGTAAAGCGGCAGCAAAGCGCTCCAGAGCGCCGCTTCAAGCCGAAAGACGCCGGGAAACGGCACTTTCTTCCGGATAGCTCCGGAGCCGCGCTTCTGCTTCTCTAGTCATCTCTAGCTTAGCGAAAAGCTTTCCCACTCCATTTGGCAAGGGGAGAGCGTACCTGCACTGCACACTAACCGCGGTTTGCAAAGAAAGAGGATTTGCTGCACATTCCAAGGACACGGCTCTTTCCGAGGCAATCTGCAACCTGCTGTCAGATGGAAGTGCTCTCTGCCCCCTCCTGCCCAGCTCTAGGTACTAGCGGGCACTTGCCAGCCTGGGCGAGGCAAACAACCTCCAGAGATGTCACAGAGCATAAGTGGAGCACAGATGCTCAAAAGCAGCAAAGCTGAAGAGCCTGGCTCAGCTTCACTAGTGTGCAATTGACTGACTGCGAAAAACAAAGCAGCAGAGCACCGGGCTTCTGGGCGCTGTGAAGGCAATTGCCAAAACCAGGCAGCTGCTCCTTCCCAAGCACAGGCAGCTGCCTATGTTCTTGCTTGTCGACAAACTCACCGCTGCCCTCCTTTTCAGCAGCTGCCACCGTCTTCGGTGCATCTCGGAGCCTCTGGCGACGAGCAAGACTTGCCAAGGTGGGACACATCAGGACCAAGTCAAAACCCAGGCAAGTTGTCCTGGAACGCTTTCCATTCGCTTGCCGAGAGTGAATTCAACAGGCAGGAGAGCGGCAGCCACCGTCCTCCAGCAGTCTGAAGGCTTCGCACACAAGCCCGCTTCTTTGCGGCTTCGTTCTTCGCCTCTTCCAAGCAACCGCGATCTCTGCTTCTCGGAGGCGAAGAAGCGGCTAATTCGCCCACAGCTCAGTAAAGCGGCAGCAAAGCGCTCCGGAGCGCCGCTTCAAGCCGAAAGACGCCGGGAAACGGCACTTTCTTCCGGATAGCTCCGGAGCCGCACTTCTGCTTCTCTAGTCATCTCTAGCTTAGCGAAAAGCTTTCCCACTCCATTTGGCAAGGGGGGAGCATACCTGCACTGCACACTAACCGCGGTTTGCAAAGAAAGAGGATTTGCTGCACATTCCAAGGACACGGCTCTTTCCGAGGCAATCTGCAACCTGCTGTCAGATGGAAGTGCTCTCTGCCCTCTCCTGCCCAGCTCTAGGTACTAGCGGGCACTTTCCAGCCTGGCCGAGGCAAACAACCTCGAGAGATGTCACAGAGCATAAGTGGAGCACAGATGCTCAAAAGCAGCAAAGCTGAAGAGCCTGGCTCAGCTTCACTAGTGTGCAATTGACTGACTGCGAAAAACAAAGCAGCAGAGCACCGGGCTTCTGGGCGCTGTGAAGGCAATTGCCAAAACCAGGCAGCTGTTCCTTCCCAAGCACAGGCAGCTGCCTATGTTCTTGCTTGTCGACAAACTCACCGCTGCCTTTCTTTTCAGCAGCTGCCACCGTCTTCTGTGCATCTCGGAGCCTCTGGCGACGAGCAAGACTTGCCAAGGTGGGACACATCAGGACCAAGTCAAAACCCAGGCAAGTTGTCCTGGAACGCTTTCCATTCGCTTGCCGAGAGTGAATTCAAGAGGCAGGAGAGCGGCAGCCACTGTCCTCTGGCAGTCTGAAGGCTTAGCACACAAGCCCGCTTCTTTGCGGCTTCGTTCTTCGCCTCTTCCAAGCAACCGCGATCTCTGCTTCTCGGAGGCGAAGAAGCGGCTAATTCGCGCACAGCTCAGTAGAGCGGCAGCGGAGCGCTCCGGAGCGCCGCTTCAAGCCGAAAGACATCGGGAAGCGGCCCTTTCCTCCGGATAGCTCCGGAGCCGCGCTTCTGCTTCTCTAGTCATCTCTAGCTTAGCGAAAAGCTTTCCCACTCCATTTGGCAAGGGGAGAGTGTACCTGCACTGCACACGAACCGCGGTTTGCAAAGAAAGAGGATTTGCTGCACATTCCAAGGACACGGCTCTTTCCGAGGCAATCTGCAACCTGCTGTCAGATGGAAGTGCTCTCTGCCCTCTCCTGCCCAGCTCTAGGTACTAGCGGGCACTTTCCAGCCTGGCCGAGGCAAACAACCTCCAGAGATGTCACAGAGCATAAGTGGAGCACAGATGCTCAAAAGCAGCAAAGCTGAAGAGCCTGGCTCAGCTTCACTAGTGTGCAATTGACTGACTGCGAAAAACAAAGCAGCAGAGCACCGGGCTTCTGGGTGCTGTGAAGGCAATTGCCAAAACCAGGCAGCTGTTCCTTCCCAAGCACAGGCAGCTGCCTATGTTCTTGCTTGTCGACAAACTCACCGCTGCCCTTCTTTTCAGCAGCTGCCACCGTCTTCTGTGCATCTCGGAGCCTCTGGCGACGAGCAAGACTTGCCAAGGTGGGACACATCAGGACCAAGTCAAAACCCAGGCAAGTTGTCCTGGAACGCTTTCCATTCGCTTGCCAGGAGTGAATTCAAGAGGCAGGAGAGCAGCAGCCACTGTCCTCTGGCAGTCTGAAGGCTTAGCACACAAGCCCGCTTCTTTGCGGCTTCGTTCTTCGCCTCTTCCAAGCAACCGCGATCCCTGCTTCTCGGAGGCGAAGAAGCGGCTAATTCGCGCACAGCTCAGTAGAGCGGCAGCGGAGCGCTCCGGAGCGCCGCTTCAAGCCGAAAGACATCGGGAAGCGGCACTTTCCTCCGGATAGCTCCGGAGCCGCGCTTCTGCTTCTCTAGTCATCTCTAGCTTAGCGAAAAGCTTTCCCACTCCATTTGGCAAGGGGAGAGTGTACCTGCACTGCACACGAACCGCGGTTTGCAAAGAAAGAGGATTTGCTGCACATTCCAAGGACACGGCTCTTTCCGAGGCAATCTGCAACCTGCTGTCAGATGGAAGTGCTCTCTGCCCTCTCCTGCCCAGCTCTAGGTACTAGCGGGCACTTTCCAGCCTGGCCGAGGCAAACAACCTCGAGAGATGTCACACAGCATAAGTGGAGCACAGATGCTCAAAAGCAGCAAAGCTGAAGAGCCTGGCTCAGCTTCACTAGTGTGCAATTGACTGACTGCGAAAAACAAAGCAGCAGAGCACCGGGCTTCTGGGCGCTGTGAAGGCAATTGCCAAAACCAGGCAGCTGCTCCTTCCCAAGCACAGGCAGCTGCCTATGTTCTTGCTTGTCGACAAACTCACCGCTGCCCTTCTTTTCAGCAGCTGCCACCGTCTTCGGTGCATCTCGGAGCCTCTGGCGACGAGCAAGACTTGCCAAGGTGGGACGCATCAGGACCAAGTCAAAACCCAGGCAAGTTGTCCTGGAACGCTTTCCATTCGCTTGCCGAGAGTGAATTCAACAGGCAGGAGAGCGGCAGCCACCGTCCTCCAGCAGTCTGAAGGCTTCGCACACAAGCCCGCTTCTTTGCGGCTTCGTTCTTCGCCTCTTCCAAGCAACCGCCATCTCTGCTTCTCGGAGGCGAAGAAGCGGCTAATTCGCGCACAGCTCAGTAAAGCGGCAGCAAAGCGCTCCGGAGCGCCGCTTCAAGCCGAAAGACGCCGGGAAACGGCACTTTCTTCCGGATAGCTCCGGAGCCGCGCTTCTGCTTCTCTAGTCATCTCTAGCTTAGCGAAAAGCTTTCCCACTCCATTTGGCAAGGGGGGAGCGTACCTGCACTGCACACTAACCGCGGTTTGCAAAGAAAGAGGATTTGCTGCACATTCCAAGGACACGGCTCTTTCCGAGGCAATCTGCAACCTGCTGTCAGATGGAAGTGCTCTCTGCCCTCTCCTGCCCAGCTCTAGGTACTAGCGGGCACTTTCCAGCCTGGCCGAGGCAAACAACCTCCAGAGATGTCACAGAGCATAAGTGGAGCACAGATGCTCAAAAGCAGCAAAGCTGAAGAGCCTGGCTCAGCTTCACTAGTGTGCAATTGACTGACTGCGAAAAACAAAGCAGCAGAGCACCGGGCTTCTGGGCGCTGTGAAGGCAATTGCCAAAACCAGGCAGCTGTTCCTTCCCAAGCACAGGCAGCTGCCTATGTTCTTGCTTGTCGACAAACTCACCGCTGCCTTTCTTTTCAGCAGCTGCCACCGTCTTCTGTGCATCTCGGAGCCTCTGGCGACGAGCAAGACTTGCCAAGGTGGGACACATCAGGACCAAGTCAAAACCCAGGCAAGTTGTCCTGGAACGCTTTCCATTCGCTTGCCGAGAGTGAATTCAAGAGGCAGGAGAGCGGCAGCCACTGTCCTCTGGCAGTCTGAAGGCTTAGCACACAAGCCCGCTTCTTTGCGGCTTCGTTCTTCGCCTCTTCCAAGCAACCGCGATCTCTGCTTCTCGGAGGCGAAGAAGCGGCTAATTCGCGCACAGCTCAGTAGAGCGGCAGCGGAGCGCTCCGGAGCGCCGCTTCAAGCCGAAAGACATCGGGAAGCGGCACTTTCCTCCGGATAGCTCCGGAGCCGCGCTTCTGCTTCTCTAGTCATCTCTAGCTTAGCGAAAAGCTTTCCCACTCCATTTGGCAAGGGGAGAGTGTACCTGCACTGCACACGAACCGCGGTTTGCAAAGAAAGAGGATTTGCTGCACATTCCAAGGACACGGCTCTTTCCGAGGCAATCTGCAACCTGCTGTCAGATGGAAGTGCTCTCTGCCCTCTCCTGCCCAGCTCTAGGTACTAGCGGGCACTTTCCAGCCTGGCCGAGGCAAACAACCTCCAGAGATGTCACAGAGCATAAGTGGAGCACAGATGCTCAAAAGCAGCAAAGCTGAAGAGCCTGGCTCAGCTTCACTAGTGTGCAATTGACTGACTGCGAAAAACAAAGCAGCAGAGCACCGGGCTTCTGGGCGCTGTGAAGGCAATTGCCAAAACCAGGCAGCTGCTCCTTCCCAAGCACAGGCAGCTGCCTATGTTCTTGCTTGTCGACAAACTCACCGCTGCCCTTCTTTTCAGCAGCTGCCACCGTCTTCGGTGCATCTCGGAGCCTCTGGCGACGAGCAAGACTTGCCAAGGTGGGACACATCAGGACCAAGTCAAAACCCAGGCAAGTTGTCCTGGAACGCTTTCCATTCGCTTGCCGAGAGTGAATTCAAGAGGCAGGAGAGCGGCAGCCACTGTCCTCCGGCAGTCTGAAGGCTTCACACACAAGCCCGCTTCTTTGCGGCTTCGTTCTTCGCCTCTTCCAAGCAACCGCGATCTCTGCTTCTCGGAAGCGAAGAAGCGGCTAATTCGCGCACAGCTCAGTAGAGCGGCAGCGCAGCGCTCCGGAGCGCCGCTTCAAGCCGAAAGACGCCGGGAAACGGCACTTTCCTCCGGATAGCTCCGGAGCCGCGCTTCTGCTTCTTTAGTCATCTCTAGCTTAGCGAAAAGCTTTCCCACTCCAGTTGGCAAGGGGAGAGCGTACCTGCACTGCACACTAACCGCGGTTTGCAAAGAAAGAGGATTTGCTGCACATTCCAAGGACACGGCTCTTTCCGAGGCAATCTGCAACCTGCTGTCAGATGGAAGTGCTCTCTGCCCTCTCCTGCCCAGCTCTAGGTACTAGCGGGCACTTTCCAGCCTGGCCGAGGCAAACAACCTCCAGAGATGTCACAGAGCATAAGTGGAGCACAGATGCTCAAAAGCAGCAAAGCTGAAGAGCCTGGCTCAGCTTCACTAGTGTGCAATTGACTGACTGCGAAAAACAAAGCAGCAGAGCACCGGGCTTCTGGGCGCTGTGAAGGCAATTGCCAAAACCGGGCAGCTGTTCCTTCCCAAGCACAGGCAGCTGCCTATGTTCTTGCTTGTCGACAAACTCACCGCTGCCTTTCTTTTCAGCAGCTGCCACCGTCTTCGGTGCATCTCGGAGCCTCTGGCGACGAGCAAGACTTGCCAAGGTGGGAGGCATCAGGACCAAGTCAAAACCCAGGCAAGTTGTCCTGGAACGCTTTCCATTCGCTTGCCGAGAGTGAATTCAAGAGGCAGGAGAGCGGCATCCACTGTCCTCTGGCAGTCGGAAGGCTTCACAAACAAGCCCGCTTCTTTGCGGCTTCGTTCTTCGCCTCTTCTAAGCAACCGCGATCTCTGCTTCTCGGAGGCGAAGAAGCGGCTAATTAGCGCACAGCTCAGTAGAGCGGCAGCAAAGCGCTCCGGAGCGCCGCTTCAAGCCGAAAGACCCCGGGAAGAGGCACTTTCCTCCGGATAGCTCCGGAGCCGCGCTTCTGCTTCTCTAGTCATCTCTAGCTTAGCGAAAAGCTTTCCCACTCCATTTGGCAAGGGGAGAGTGTACCTGCACTGCACACTAACCGCGGTTTGCAAAGAAAGAGGATTTGCTGCACATTCCAAGGACACGGCTCTTTCCGAGGCAATCTGCAACCTGCTGTCAGATGGAAGTGCTCTCTGCCCTCTCCTGCCCAGCTCTAGGTACTAGCGGGCACTTTCCAGCCTGGGCGAGGCAAACAACCTCGAGAGATGTCACAGAGCCTAAGTGGAGCACAGATGCTCAAAAGCAGCAAAGCTGAAGAGCCTGGCTCAGCTTCACTAGTGTGCAATTGACTGACTGCGAAAAACAAAGCAGCAGAGCACCGGGCTTCTGGGCGCTGTGAAGGCAATTGCCAAAACCAGGCAGCTGCTCCTTCCCAAGCACAGGCAGCTGCCTATGTTCTTGCTTGTCGACAAACTCACCGCTGCCCTTCTTTTCAGCAGCTGCCACCGTCTTCGGTGCATCTCGGAGCCTCTGGCGACGAGCAAGACTTGCCAAGGTGGGACGCATCAGGACCAAGTCAAAACCCAGGCAAGTTGTCCTGGAACGCTTTCCATTCGCTTGCCGAGAGTGAATTCAACAGGCAGGAGAGCGGCAGCCACCGTCCTCCAGCAGTCTGAAGGCTTCGCACACAAGCCCGCTTCTTTGCGGCTTCGTTCTTCGCCTCTTCCAAGCAACCGCCATCTCTGCTTCTCGGAGGCGAAGAAGCGGCTAATTCGCGCACAGCTCAGTAAAGCGGCAGCAAAGCGCTCCGGAGCGCCGCTTCAAGCCGAAAGACGCCGGGAAACGGCACTTTCTTCCGGATAGCTCCGGAGCCGCGCTTCTGCTTCTCTAGTCATCTCTAGCTTAGCGAAAAGCTTTCCCACTCCATTTGGCAAGGGGAGAGCGTACCTGCACTGCACACTAACCGCGGTTTGCAAAGAAAGAGGATTTGCTGCACATTCCAAGGACACGGCTCTTTCCGAGGCAATCTGCAACCTGCTGTCAGATGGAAGTGCTCTCTGCCCCCTCCTGCCCAGCTCTAGGTACTAGCGGGCACTTGCCAGCCTGGGCGAGGCAAACAACCTCCAGAGATGTCACAGAGCATAAGTGGAGCACAGATGCTCAAAAGCAGCAAAGCTGAAGAGCCTGGCTCAGCTTCACTAGTGTGCAATTGACTGACTGCGAAAAACAAAGCAGCAGAGCACCGGGCTTCTGGGCGCTGTGAAGGCAATTGCCAAAACCAGGCAGCTGCTCCTTCCCAAGCACAGGCAGCTGCCTATGTTCTTGCTTGTCGACAAACTCACCGCTGCCCTCCTTTTCAGCAGCTGCCACCGTCTTCGGTGCATCTCGGAGCCTCTGGCGACGAGCAAGACTTGCCAAGGTGGGACGCATCAGGACCAAGTCAAAACCCAGGCAAGTTGTCCTGGAACGCTTTCCATTCGCTTGCCGAGAGTGAATTCAACAGGCAGGAGAGCGGCAGCCACCGTCCTCCAGCAGTCTGAAGGCTTCGCACACAAGCCCGCTTCTTTGCGGCTTCGTTCTTCGCCTCTTCCAAGCAACCGCCATCTCTGCTTCTCGGAGGCGAAGAAGCGGCTAATTCGCGCACAGCTCAGTAAAGCGGCAGCAAAGCGCTCCGGAGCGCCGCTTCAAGCCGAAAGACGCCGGGAAACGGCACTTTCTTCCGGATAGCTCCGGAGCCGCACTTCTGCTTCTCTAGTCATCTCTAGCTTAGCGAAAAGCTTTCCCACTCCATTTGGCAAGGGGGGAGCATACCTGCACTGCACACTAACCGCGGTTTGCAAAGAAAGAGGATTTGCTGCACATTCCAAGGACACGGCTCTTTCCGAGGCAATCTGCAACCTGCTGTCAGATGGAAGTGCTCTCTGCCCTCTCCTGCCCAGCTCTAGGTACTAGCGGGCACTTTCCAGCCTGGCCGAGGCAAACAACCTCCAGAGATGTCACAGAGCATAAGTGGAGCACAGATGCTCAAAAGCAGCAAAGCTGAAGAGCCTGGCTCAGCTTCACTAGTGTGCAATTGACTGACTGCGAAAACAAAGCAGCAGAGCACCGGGCTTCTGGGCGCTGTGAAGGCAATTGCCAAAACCAGGCAGCTGCTCCTTCCCAAGCACAGGCAGCTGCCTATGTTCTTGCTTGTCGACAAACTCACCGCTGCCTTTCTTTTCAGCAGCTGCCACCGTCTTCTGTGCATCTCGGAGCCTCTGGCGACGAGCAAGACTTGCCAAGGTGGGACACATCAGGACCAAGTCAAAACCCAGGCAAGTTGTCCTGGAACGCTTTCCATTCGCTTGCCGAGAGTGAATTCAAGAGGCAGGAGAGCCGCAGCCACTGTCCTCTGGCAGTCTGAAGGCTTAGCACACAAGCCCGCTTCTTTGCGGCTTCGTTCTTCGCCTCTTCCAAGCAACCGCCATCTCTGCTTCTCGGAGGCGAAGAAGCAGCTAATTCGCGCACAGCTCAGTAGAGCGGCAGCGGAGCGCTCCGGAGCGCCGCTTCAAGCCGAAAGACATCGGGAAGCGGCACTTTCCTCCGGATAGCTCCGGAGCCGCGCTTCTGCTTCTCTAGTCATCTCTAGCTTAGCGAAAAGCTTTCCCACTCCAGTTGGCAAGGGGAGAGCGTACCTGCACTGCACACGAACCGCGGTTTGCAAAGAAAGAGGATTTGCTGCACATTCCAAGGACACGGCTCTTTCCGAGGCAATCTGCAACCTGCTGTCAGATGGAAGTGCTCTCTGCCCTCTCCTGCCCAGCTCTAGGTACTAGCGGGCACTTTCCAGCCTGGCCGAGGCAAACAACCTCCAGAGATGTCACAGAGCCTAAGTGGAGCACAGATGCTCAAAAGCAGCAAAGCTGAAGAGCCTGGCTCAGCTTCACTAGTGTGCAATTGACTGACTGCGAAAAACAAAGCAGCAGAGCACCGGGCTTCTGGGCGCTGTGAAGGCAATTGCCAAAACCAGGCAGCTGCTCCTTCCCAAGCACAGGCAGCTGCCTATGTTCTTGCTTGTCGACAAACTCACCGCTGCCCTTCTTTTCAGCAGCTGCCACCGTCTTCGGTGCATCTCGGAGCCTCTGGCGACGAGCAAGACTTGCCAAGGTGGGACGCATCAGGACCAAGTCAAAACCCAGGCAAGTTGTCCTGGAACGCTTTCCATTCGCTTGCCGAGAGTGAATTCAACAGGCAGGAGAGCGGCAGCCACCGTCCTCCAGCAGTCTGAAGGCTTCGCACACAAGCCCGCTTCTTTGCGGCTTCGTTCTTCGCCTCTTCCAAGCAACCGCCATCTCTGCTTCTCGGAGGCGAAGAAGCGGCTAATTCGCGCACAGCTCAGTAAAGCGGCAGCAAAGCGCTCCGGAGCGCCGCTTCAAGCCGAAAGACGCCGGGAAACGGCACTTTCTTCCGGATAGCTCCGGAGCCGCGCTTCTGCTTCTCTAGTCATCTCTAGCTTAGCGAAAAGCTTTCCCACTCCATTTGGCAAGGGGAGAGCGTACCTGCACTGCACACTAACCGCGGTTTGCAAAGAAAGAGGATTTGCTGCACATTCCAACGACACGGCTCTTTCCGAGGCAATCTGCAACCTGCTGTCAGATGGAAGTGCTCTCTGCCCCCTCCTGCCCAGCTCTAGGTACTAGCGGGCACTTGCCAGCCTGGGCGAGGCAAACAACCTCCAGAGATGTCACAGAGCATAAGTGGAGCACAGATGCTCAAAAGCAGCAAAGCTGAAGAGCCTGGCTCAGCTTCACTAGTGTGCAATTGACTGACTGCGAAAAACAAAGCAGCAGAGCACCGGGCTTCTGGGCGCTGTGAAGGCAATTGCCAAAACCAGGCAGCTGCTCCTTCCCAAGCACAGGCAGCTGCCTATGTTCTTGCTTGTCGACAAACTCACCGCTGCCCTCCTTTTCAGCAGCTGCCACCGTCTTCGGTGCATCTCGGAGCCTCTGGCGACGAGCAAGACTTGCCAAGGTGGGACGCATCAGGACCAAGTCAAAACCCAGGCAAGTTGTCCTGGAACGCTTTCCATTCGCTTGCCGAGAGTGAATTCAAGAGGCAGGAGAGCGGCAGCCACCGTCCTCCAGCAGTCTGAAGGCTTCGCACACAAGCCCGCTTCTTTGCGGCTTCGTTCTTCGCCTCTTCCAAGCAACCGCCATCTCTGCTTCTCGGAGGCGAAGAAGCGGCTAATTCGCGCACAGCTCAGTAAAGCGGCAGCAAAGCGCTCCGGAGCGCCGCTTCAAGCCGAAAGACGCCGGGAAACGGCACTTTCTTCCGGATAGCTCCGGAGCCGCACTTCTGCTTCTCTAGTCATCTCTAGCTTAGCGAAAAGCTTTCCCACTCCATTTGGCAAGGGGGGAGCATACCTGCACTGCACACTAACCGCGGTTTGCAAAGAAAGAGGATTTGCTGCACATTCCAAGGACACGGCTCTTTCCGAGGCAATCTGCAACCTGCTGTCAGATGGAAGTGCTCTCTGCCCTCTCCTGCCCAGCTCTAGGTACTAGCGGGCACTTTCCAGCCTGGCCGAGGCAAACAACCTCCAGAGATGTCACAGAGCATAAGTGGAGCACAGATGCTCAAAAGCAGCAAAGCTGAAGAGCCTGGCTCAGCTTCACTAGTGTGCAATTGACTGACTGCGAAAAACAAAGCAGCAGAGCACCGGGCTTCTGGGCGCTGTGAAGGCAATTGCCAAAACCAGGCAGCTGCTCCTTCCCAAGCACAGGCAGCTGCCTATGTTCTTGCTTGTCGACAAACTCACCGCTGCCTTTCTTTTCAGCAGCTGCCACCGTCTTCTGTGCATCTCGGAGCCTCTGGCGACGAGCAAGACTTGCCAAGGTGGGAGGCATCAGGACCAAGTCAAAACCCAGGCAAGTTGTCCTGGAACGCTTTCCATTCGCTTGCCAGGAGTGAATTCAACAGGCAGGAGAGCGGCAGCCACCGTCCTCCAGCAGTCTGAAGGCTTCGCACACAAGCCCGCTTCTTTGCGGCTTCGTTCTTCGCCTCTTCCAAGCAACCGCGATCTCTGCTTCTCGGAGGCGAAGAAGCGGCTAATTCGCGCACAGCTCAGTAAAGCGGCAGCAAAGCGCTCCGGAGCGCCGCTTCAAGCCGAAAGACGCCGGGAAACGGCACTTTCTTCCGGATAGCTCCGGAGCCGCGCTTCTGCTTCTCTAGTCATCTCTAGCTTAGCGAAAAGCTTTCCCACTCCATTTGGCAAGGGGGGAGCGTACCTGCACTGCACACTAACCGCGGTTTGCAAAGAAAGAGGATTTGCTGCACATTCCAAGGACACGGCTCTTTCCGAGGCAATCTGCAACCTGCTGTCAGATGGAAGTGCTCTCTGCCCTCTCCTGCCCAGCTCTAGGTACTAGCGGGCACTTTCCAGCCTGGCCGAGGCAAACAACCTCCAGAGATGTCACAGAGCATAAGTGGAGCACAGATGCTCAAAAGCAGCAAAGCTGAAGAGCCTGGCTCAGCTTCACTAGTGTGCAATTGACTGACTGCGAAAAACAAAGCAGCAGAGCACTGGGCTTCTGGGCGCTGTGAAGGCAATTGCCAAAACCAGGCAGCTGTTCCTTCCCAAGCACAGGCAGCTGCCTATGTTCTTGCTTGTCGACAAACTCACCGCTGCCTTTCTTTTCAGCAGCTGCCACCGTCTTCTGTGCATCTCGGAGCCTCTGGCGACGAGCAAGACTAGCCAAGGTGGGACACATCAGGACCAAGTCAAAACCCAGGCAAGTTGTCCTGGAACGCTTTCCATTCGCTTGCCAGGAGTGAATTCAAGAGGCAGGAGAGCGGCAGCCACTGTCCTCTGGCAGTCTGAAGGCTTAGCACACAAGCCCGCTTCTTTGCGGCTTCGTTCTTCGCCTCTTCCAAGCAACCGCGATCTCTGCTTCTCGGAGGCGAAGAAGCGGCTAATTCGCGCACAGCTCAGTAGAGCGGCAGCGCAGCGCTCCGGAGCGCCGCTTCAAGCCGAAAGACCCCGGGAAGAGGCACTTTCCTCCGGATAGCTCCGGAGCCGCGCTTCTGCTTCTCTAGTCATCTCTAGCTTAGCGAAAAGCTTTCCCACTCCATTTGGCAAGGGGAGAGTGTACCTGCACTGCACACTAACCGCGGTTTGCAAAGAAAGAGGATTTGCTGCACATTCCAAGGACACGGCTCTTTCCGAGGCAATCTGCAACCTGCTGTCAGATGGAAGTGCTCTCTGCCCTCTCCTGCCCAGCTCTAGGTACTAGCGGGCACTTTCCAGCCTGGGCGAGGCAAACAACCTCGAGAGATGTCACAGAGCCTAAGTGGAGCACAGATGCTCAAAAGCAGCAAAGCTGAAGAGCCTGGCTCAGCTTCACTAGTGTGCAATTGACTGACTGCGAAAAACAAAGCAGCAGAGCACCGGGCTTCTGGGCGCTGTGAAGGCAATTGCCAAAACCAGGCAGCTGCTCCTTCCCAAGCACAGGCAGCTGCCTATGTTCTTGCTTGTCGACAAACTCACCGCTGCCCTTCTTTTCAGCAGCTGCCACCGTCTTCGGTGCATCTCGGAGCCTCTGGCGACGAGCAAGACTTGCCAAGGTGGGAGGCATCAGGACCAAGTCAAAACCCAGGCAAGTTGTCCTGGAACGCTTTCCATTCGCTTGCCAGGAGTAAATTCAACAGGCAGGAGAGCGGCAGCCACCGTCCTCCAGCAGTCTGAAGGCTTCGCACACAAGCCCGCTTCTTTGCGGCTTCGTTCTTCGCCTCTTCCAAGCAACCGCGATCTCTGCTTCTCGGAGGCGAAGAAGCGGCTAATTCGCGCACAGCTCAGTAAAGCGGCAGCAAAGCGCTCCGGAGCGCCGCTTCAAGCCGAAAGACGCCGGGAAACGGCACTTTCTTCCGGATAGCTCCGGAGCCGCACTTCTGCTTCTCTAGTCATCTCTAGCTTAGCGAAAAGCTTTCCCACTCCATTTGGCAAGGGGGGAGCATACCTGCACTGCACACTAACCGCGGTTTGCAAAGAAAGAGGATTTGCTGCACATTCCAAGGACACGGCTCTTTCCGAGGCAATCTGCAACCTGCTGTCAGATAGAAGTGCTCTCTGCCCTCTCCTGCCCAGCTCTAGGTACTAGCGGGCACTTTCCAGCCTGGGCGAGGCAAACAACCTCCAGAGATGTCACAGAGCCTAAGTGGAGCACAGATGCTAAGAAATAGCAAAGCTGAAGAGCCTGGCTCAGCTTCACTAGTGTGCAATTGACTGACTGCGAAAAACAAAGCAGCAGAGCACCGGGCTTCTGGGCGCTGTGAAGGCAATTGCCAAAACCAGGCAGCTGTTCCTTCCCAAGCACAGGCAGCTGCCCATGTTCTTGCTTGTCGACAAACTCACCGCTGCCCTTCTTTTCAGCAGCTGCCACCGTCTTCGGTGCATCTCGGAGCCTCTGGCGACGAGCAAGACTTGCCAAGGTGGGAGGCATCAGGACCAAGTCAAAACCCAGGCAAGTTGTCCTGGAACGCTTTCCATTCGCTTGCCGAGAGTGAATTCAAGAGGCAGGAGAGCGGCAGCCACCGTCCTCTGGCAGTCGGAAGGCTTCGCACACAAGCCCGCTTCTTTGCGGCTTCGTTCTTCGCCTCTTCCAAGCAACCGCGATCTCTGCTTCTCGGAGGCGAAGAAGCGGCTAATTCGCGCACAGCTCAGTAAAGCGGCAGCAAAGCGCTCCGGAGCGCCGCTTCAAGCCGAAAGACGCCGGGAAGCGGCACTTTCCTCCGGATAGCTCCGGAGCCGCGCTTCTGCTTCTCTAGTCATCGCTATCTTAGCGAAAAGCTTTCCCACTCCAGTTGGCAAGGGGAGAGCGTACCTGCACTGCACACTAACCGCGGTTTGCAAAGAAAGAGGATTTGCTGCACATTCCAAGGACACGGCTCTTTCCGAGGCAATCTGCAACCTGCTGTCAGATGGAAGTGCTCTCTGCCCTCTCCTGCCCAGCTCTAGGTACTAGCGGGCACTTTCCAGCCTGGCCGAGGCAAACAACCTCCAGAGATGTCACAGAGCATAAGTGGAGCACAGATGCTCAAAAGCAGCAAAGCTGAAGAGCCTGGCTCAGCTTCACTAGTGTGCAATTGACTGACTGCGAAAAACAAAGCAGCAGAGCACCGGGCTTCTGGGCGCTGTGAAGGCAATTGCCAAAACCAGGCAGCTGCTCCTTCCCAAGCACAGGCAGCTGCCTATGTTCTTGCTTGTCGACAAACTCACCGCTGCCCTTCTTTTCAGCAGCTGCCACCGTCTTCGGTGCATCTCGGAGCCTCTGGCGACGAGCAAGACTTGCCAAGGTGGGAGGCATCAGGACCAAGTCAAAACCCAGGCAAGTTGTCCTGGAACGCTTTCCATTCGCTTGCCGAGAGTGAATTCAACAGGCAGGAGAGCGGCAGCCACCGTCCTCCAGCAGTCTGAAGGCTTCGCACACAAGCCCGCTTCTTTGCGGCTTCGTTCTTCGCCTCTTCCAAGCAACCGCCATCTCTGCTTCTCGGAGGCGAAGAAGCGGCTAATTCGCGCACAGCTCAGTAAAGCGGCAGCAAAGCGCTCCGGAGCGCCGCTTCAAGCCGAAAGACGCCGGGAAACGGCACTTTCTTCCGGATAGCTCCGGAGCCGCGCTTCTGCTTCTCTAGTCATCTCTAGCTTAGCGAAAAGCTTTCCCACTCCATTTGGCAAGGGGGGAGCGTACCTGCACTGCACACTAACCGCGGTTTGCAAAGAAAGAGGATTTGCTGCACATTCCAAGGACACGGCTCTTTCCGAGGCAATCTGCAACCTGCTGTCAGATGGAAGTGCTCTTTGCCCTCTCCTGCCCAGCTCTAGGTACTAGCGGGCACTTTCCAGCCTGGCCGAGGCAAACAACCTCCAGAGATGTCACAGAGCATAAGTGGAGCACAGATGCTCAAAAGCAGCAAAGCTGAAGAGCCTGGCTCAGCTTCACTAGTGTGCAATTGACTGACTGCGAAAAACAAAGCAGCAGAGCACCGGCTTCTGGGCGCTGTGAAGGCAATTGCCAAAACCAGGCAGCTGCTCCTTCCCAAGCACAGGCAGCTGCCTATGTTCTTGCTTGTCGACAAACTCACCGCTGCCTTTCTTTTCAGCAGCTGCCACCGTCTTCTGTGCATCTCGGAGCCTCTGGCGACGAGCAAGACTTGCCAAGGTGGGAGGCATCAGGACCAAGTCAAAACCCAGGCAAGTTGTCCTGGAACGCTTTCCATTCGCTTGCCAGGAGTGAATTCAAGAGGCAGGAGAGCGGCAGCCACTGTCCTCTGGCAGTCTGAAGGCTTAGCACACAAGCCCGCTTCTTTGCGGCTTCGTTCTTCGCCT